>NC_083224.1:194238303-194306981 GCF_032191835.1 Heteronotia binoei | reverse complement strand
CCATGTTGGATCAGGCCAATGGCCCCTCCTGTCCAACACTCTGTGTCACACAGTGGCCAAATATATACATACACACACACACTGTGGCTAAAAGCCACTGATGGACCTCTGCTCCATATTCTTATCTAACCCCCTCTAGAAGCTGGCTATGCTTATAGCCGCTACCACCTCCTGTGGCAGTGAATTCCACATGTTACTCACCGTTTGGGTGAAGAAGTCCTTCCTTTTATGCATTTTAACCCGACTGCTCAGCAATTTCGTCAAATGCCCACGAGTTCTTGTATTGTGAGAAAGGGAGAAAAGGGCTTCTTTCTCTACTTTCTCCATCCCATGCATAATCTTGTAAACCTCTCTCATGTCACCCCGCAGTCGACGTTTCTCCAAGCTAAACAGCCCCAAGCATTTTAACCTTTCTTCTTCAAGTATTCCTGAGGGAGGAAAGACAAAGAAGGCAAACTCAGGGAAAGGCCTCAACCTCACTGCCCTGTTGCTGGATCTGCAGTGGAACCAGCTGGCCACCGTGTGAGACAGGATTACGGAGTGGATGGACCACTGGGCTAATCCAGCAGTTCTCTTTGGAAAGCTTCAGCCTCTACACCAGGGGTGGCCAAACTTGCTTCACGTAAGAGACACGTAGAATAAACATCAGATGTTTGAGAGCCACAAGATAGCAAGGAAGGAAGGAACTTTAACTTTAATTGCATTCTCCAAGCCACCAGCCGGCTTGGCTTGGAGAAGTGATTTAAAGAGATAAATGCCCTCCCCAAGCAAGCCAATGGGGCAGTGAGTGCTTTGAGAGCCACATCTTGTGTGTAAAAGAGCCACCTGTGGCGACCAAGCTACAGTTCGGTCACCCCTGCTCTACACCATGTTGTTGGCCCTCCAGAGGAACTGGCTGGCCCCTGTGTGAGACAGGAGGCTGGACTAGATGGACCCTCCCTGGTCTGATCCAGCAGGGCTCTTCTGAGGTTCTTCTCAGGAGAAGGCCTCAGCCTCTCTGCCCTGTTGTTGGCCCTCCAGAGGAAGCGATTGGCCCCTGCGTGAGACAGACGGCTGGACTAGATGGACCCTCACTGGTCTGATCCAGCAGGGCTCTTCTGAGGTTCTTCTCAGAGGAAGGCCTCGGCCTCTCTTCCCTGTTGTTGGCCCTCCAGAGGAACTGGCTGGCCCCTGTGTGAGACAGGAGGCTGGACTAGATGGACCCTCACTGGTCTGATCCAGCAGGGCTCTTCTGAGGTTCTTCTCAGGGGAAGGCCTCGGCCTCTCTTCCCTGTTGTTGGCCCTCCAGAGGAACTGGCTGGCCCCTGTGTGAGACAGGAGGCTGGACTAGATGGACCCTCACTGGTCTGATCCAGCAGGGCTCTTCTGAGGTTCTTCTCAGGGGAAGGCCACAGCCTCTCTTCCCTGTTGTTGGCCCTCCAGAGGAACTGGCTGGCCCCTGTGTGAGACAGGAGGCTGGACTAGATGGACCCTCACTGGTCTGATCCAGCAGGGCTCTTCTGAGGTTCTTCTCAGGGGAAGGCCACAGCCTCTCTTCCCTGTTGTTGGCCCTCCAAAGGAACTGGCTGGCCACTGTGTGAGACAGGATGCTGGACTAGATGGACCCTCCCTGGTCTGATCCCGCAGGGTTCTGGTGTTCTTATGAAGGTCTCAGCCTCTCTGCCCTGTTGTTGGCCCTCCAGAGGAACTGGCTGGCCACTGTGTGAGACAGGAGGCTGGACTAGGTGGATCACTGGTCTGATCCAGCAGGGATCTTCTGGTGTTCTTGTGAAGGTCTTGGCCTCTCTGCCCTGTTGTTGGCCCTCCAGAGGAACTGGCTGGCCTCTGTGTGAGACAGGAGGCTGGACTAGATGGACCCTAACTGGTCTGACTCAGCAGGGCTCTTCTGATGTTCTTATCAGGGAAGGTCTCAGCCTCTATGCCGTCGTTGGCCCTCCAGAGGAGCCGACTGGTCACTGTGAGAGACAGGAGGCTGGACTGGTCTGATCCAGAATTTTCACTTACCACCGAGTAACCAGGTCGCATGCCGCTCGGAGCTTCGTCTCTTCCTCTGCGGAAACCCTCCTCCTTCATCTCTCCCCCTAGATCAATCCCCTTCTTCTCCCCTCCCAACCCGCCTTAAATGATTTGCTGGCATCTGGTGACCCCGGCGGTCATCACCTCTGACCTTTCAGCCTGATCCCCCCCACACACACACACACACACCTTTCTATTCCAGCATTTGATGTTTTGGAAATTAGATGTTCCAAGAGAAATCATTTATGAGGCAGCGATTCAGCCGCGGGGCTGTGTGCGTAGGGGGTTGGAGAAGGAGAGGATGGGCACTTAATTTCTCAAAATCAGAAGGGGGGGGGCGGAAGCCTAACCTTTGACCCGGGAGCCCTTATCTCCAACGCAGAGGGCAGCCGTTCCAAACCTGTGAGCCGTCAGAGAGTTAACAAGTCAATTATATAATTAAAAGCACTTCTGAGCTCCCAGAACCCATCCAAGGACGCCTGCCGTTTCCAAGTCCGATTGAAGAAATAGCTGGGGACTTTGGGGGTGGAGCCGGGAGACTTTGGGGGTGGGGCCAGGAGACTTTGGGGGTTGGAGCCAGGAGCCAGGTTGTTGTGACAAGCATAACTGAACTCCAGCGGGAGTTCTGGCCATCACATTTAAAGGGACCGCACACCTTTTAAATGCCTTCCCTCCATTGGAAAAAATGAAGGATAGGGGCACCTTCTTTGGGGGCTCATAGACTTGAACCCCCTGGTCCAATATTTTTGAAACTTGGGGGGTATTTTGGGGAGAGACACTGGCTCCTATACTGAAAATTTGTTGCCTCTACCTCATAAAACAACCTCCCCAGAGCCCCAGATACCTGCAGATCAATTCTCCATTATTTCCTATGAGAATAAGTCTCCATAGGGAATAATAAGAGTTCCCAGCAGATATTTCCCCCCCCACTGCTTTCTGATGACTCTGAAGCAGGGGGGGGCCTCCAAAGTGGGAGGGATCCCCTGTCCTCACCTGGGGATTGGCAACCCTATTGCTGCATCTTTCTGAGAGTTGCCGCTCAGACCTGGCGTCTTTCCATTCAGCTTCTGCGTAGGATGTTTGTGCGTGCGGGGTTTTTTCCGTAGAAGGATCTCCTTTGCATATTAGGCCATGCCCCTGTGATGTAGCCCATCCTCTTGGAGCTTACCAGAGGCCCTGTACGAAGAGCCCTGGAAGCTCTTGGAGGATTGGCTACATCAGGGGGCGTGGCCTAATAGGGAAAGGAGTTCCTGCTACAAAAAAAAGCCCTGCCTTTGTGCATCATGAATCCGCCCCATTTCTGTATTGCATGCGGCTTACATCATTCCCCATGCAGCAACTCTGGAGGAGAGCATCTGTTGTGTCTCTGCATGAGTCACGGCTGCGCTGTCCCAGCAGGAAGGCCTGTGAGGAAAGCCTTCTGAGCCATTAGAAGTTTCGGAAGCCTTCATATTTATTTATTTATTTATTTATTACATTTGATTTATATCCCGCCCTCTCCGCAAGCGGACTCGGGGCGGCTCACAATATCTACACAATTAAACCAGTACAATATATAAAACCATAATTTAACATTTTCAGTTTAAAAAACATATTACAATTAAAAATTATTAAAACCATTTTAAGGTGCTGAATCCCTACATTATAGCGGCATCAGAATTCCAAACAGTGATCACCGGTGTTCTGTGTGATGTCCGGTGGCAGCCATCTTCGTCAAGCATCGAAGGCCTGCTTGAACAACTCGGTCTTATGGAAGGCCTGGCTCCAATTTCTGTTTCAGGCAGAAAAGCCACTCTGTTTACGACAAAAGCCAACATCTTAAACAAAAGGGATAACTATACATATCCATAAGAACTATCTGCGTACACTCAGACATGGCTTCCATTCGTCAGACATCCCTTGTCACAAAGATATGTGAATAAGGGTGCTCAGAGCAGCGTGTAGGGTTTTCCATTCCCTCTTTAATTCGGTATCTCATTCCCTATTTTATTTCTATTCCCTATAGCAGCCCCGTGGCGCAGAGGGGTAAAGCTGCAGTCCTGCAGTCCTAAGCTCTGCTCACGACCTGAGTCCAAGCCCGGTGGAAGCTGGGTTCAGGTAGCCGGCTCGAGGTTGACTCAGCCTTCCATCCTTCCGAGGTCAGTAAAAGGAGTCCCCATCTTGTTGGGGGGAAAGTGTAGAGGACTGGGGAAGGCAATGGCAAACCACCCCGTAAAAAGTCTGCCGTGAAAACGTCGGGATGCGACGTCACCCCCAGAGTCGGAAATGACTGGTGCTTGCACGCACAGGGGACTACCTTTACCTTTAGTAATAATAATAATAATAATAATAATAATAAGACATTGGATTTATATCCTGCCCTCCACTCCGAATCTCAGAGCGCCTCACAATCTCCTTTGCCTTCCTCCCTCACAATAGGCACCTTGTGAGGTGGGTGGGGGTGAGAGAGCTCTAACAGAAGCTGCCCTTTCAAGGACAACTCTGCGAGAGCTATGGCTGACCCAAGGCCATTCCAGCAGGTGCAAGTGGAGGAGCGGGGGATCAAACACAGTTCTCCCAGATAAGAGTCCACACACTTAACCACTACCCCAAATTAATAAAAATAAAGTGCACAATTTTATCATCCCAAAACCACGTTCCCCCCACCCCACCCCCGTCCGTGGAAAAATTGTCTTCACATAACTGGTCCCTGGTGCCAAAAAGGTTGGGGACTGCTGGTGTAGAGGACTGGGGAAGGCAAGGGCAAACCACCCCATTCAAAAGTCTGCCGTCGAAAATGTCATGATGCGACATCACCCCAGAGTCGAAACGACTGGTGCTTGCACAGGGGACTACCTTGACCTTTTAATTTTATTCCCTATTTTTATTCGGTATTTTATTCGGTATTCCCTGTTTAATCAGTAGGGTGGAATAGAACATGCTGCAAGAGAGTGACCCACCCAAGGTTGGTTGGAAAGGTGGTAATTCTCAGTCTGACGTTTACACCACAGAGGATCATTCTCATCGTGCGCTGAGTGGATACTCATTTGGGGTCATTTCGTGGATTTGAGAGAAAGCAAACAAGCGATGCAATTTTAATTTCTGGGTTTCTCCCGCCCCCTGGTGGGGAGTCTCTGCATTGCACCACCACTGCATACTGACTACAGGTGGGTAAGGCTGCTTTTAATAATTCCATTTCATTGCCCAGTGAAGTGTGCGATCACACGAGAGCTCACGCCTTAGTTAAAGTTAGTTCGTTTGTTCGTCTTAAAGGTGCTACGAGACTCAGACTTTGTTCTACTGTATACAGCGTGATTTGTCGACTGCAAATGGACGTGGACGGTGAAATATCAAGCAGAATTCTTCTACCCCCAGGGCTTTTTTTTGTAGCAGGAACTCCTTTGCATATTAGGCCACCCACCCCAATGTAACCCAACTTCCTGGAGCTTACAGTAGGCCCCAGAATAGGAGCCCTTTCTTTCCTTCCCCAGGGGACCAAGAGGGGAAGGAGCCTCAGCCAATAGAAGGAAGAGAGGCTTGGCTCAGTAGCTCTGCTGTGCGATTGAGAGAGCCTAGCAAAACAAGCTCTTCCTCCCCAAGGGAGGCGCCTCAACCAATGGAGAAAATAGAGGCTTTGCTCTGTACTCCTGTGCGATTGAGCAAGCCTGGCAAAGCAAGCTGTGATGCAGAAGGAAGCAAGAGACGGGGAGAAGGAAGAAGAGGACAGCCAGTTGCTCGGGGGCCTGATAGGAGCTTTCCGGGGGCCTGATTTGGCCCCCGGACCACATGTTTGACACCCCTGCACTAGAAAACATAAATGGATTGCAATCCAGCTGTAGATCTGTAGATGTTTTTAACACTGTTTTTCTGTAGGCCTCACCACTCCATGTATAGGGTCTCAGAGATTAGGGGCTGGAGGGAAAAACCCTTTTCTTTCTCGAGACCCTGGAGAGACCCTGGGCCAGCATCAAATCTCTGAGACCCTCTACATGAAGCTATGGGGACTGAACTCAGAACCTGCTGAAATGCAACTCATGCCACAGCCCCGCTGGCTCAAAGAAGAACACAGCCAGAGATTTTTGCTCATGATCAGGCCTTTTGTGGGTACAGATCACTGCCCCATCAGATTCAGCACCTCCTCACCAGGGTTTCACATGAACACACATGTTAGATAATCTTAGAGAAAAATAAACTAGCAGAGTTAGAAATTAGCAGCGCAAAGAAGAAGAAAGAAGGAGAAGAAGAAGGAAGAAGAAGAAGGAAGAAGGAGAAGGAAGAAGAAAACTGCAGATTTATACTCCGCCCTTCTTTCTGATTCAGAGACTCAGAGCGGCTTACAATCTCCTATATCTTCTCCCCCCACAACAGACACCCTGTGAGGCAGATGGGTCTGAGAGAGCTCTCCCAGAAGCTGCCCTTTCAAGGACAGAGCCTCAGAGTAGCCTACAATCTCCTTTCCCTTCCTCCCCCACAACAGACTGTGAGGTGGGTGGTGCTGAGAGAGCTCTCCCAGAAGCTGCCCTTTCAAGGACAGAGTCTCAGAGCGGCCTACAATCTCCTTTCTCTTCCTCCCCCACAACAGACTGTGAGGTGGGTGGTGCTGAGAGAGCTCTCCCAGAAGCTGCCCTTTCAAGGACAGAGTCTCAGAGCAGCCTACAATCTCCTTTCCCTTCCTCCCCCACAACAGACTGTGAGGTGGGTGGTGCTGAGAGAGCTCTCCCAGAAACTGCCCTTTCAAGGACAGAGCCTCAGAGCAGCCTACAATCTCCTTTCCCTTCCTCCCCCACAACAGACTGTGAGGTGGGTGGTGCTGAGAGAGCTCTCCCAGAAGCTGCCCTTTCAAGGAGAGAGTCTCAGAGCGGCCTACAATCTCCTTTCCTTTCCTCCCCCACAACAGACACCCTGTGAGGCAGGCGGGACTGAGAGAGCTCTCCCAGAAGCCGCCCTTTCAAGGACAACTCCTGCGATAGCAACTGCAAGTGGAGGAGCGGGGAGTGGAGTCCACACGCTTAACCACTACACCAAACCGGCTCCCGCAGAGAACATGTGTGCGTTTAAAAGAATATGATTGCTTTACTTAGAACGACAAAGGTCGGGTAAAACTGGGAAGAAAAATAGCAGACGTTAACTTCCTGCATCTTTGCAGTAAGAAAACAAACCTAGGAATGGCTTCTCTTCTCCAAACGTAGGCAAAGTGCAGAATAGCCAATGCACTTATTTCCAATCGCAACACTTAATTGCAGGTCATTTAACTAAGACCTCCTACCGACTTCCGCAAGCTTTTCTCTTTAGCTAACAGAGAGGTTACAGTGAACGCATGTGCTTGTAACAATAGCGTGATTAACAAACATTCTCAAATTCTGACATGTTACCGGCTTATTGGTTTCTCACGCTCATGTGGCTATCAGCCACAGTATATTATAGGAACTGTCTGGGGCGGTAATGCTCTGTAGTCTTGGTGCTTGGGGGGGGGGGCAAAGTGGAAGGGCTTCTAGCCCCACTTGTGAACCTTCTGATGGCACTTGGGGGGGGAGGGGGTTTGGCCACTGTGTGACACAGAGTGTTGGACTGGATGGGCCATTGGCCTGATCCAACATGGCTTCTCTTATGTTCTTCTGTGTGGGGCAGTGATGCTCTGTATTCTTGGTGCTTGGGGGGAGGCAATAGTGGAAGGGCTTCTAGCTCCACTGATGGATCTCCTGATGGCACCTGGGTTTTTTGGCCACTGTGTGACAAAGAGTGTTGGACTGGATGGGCCATTGGCCTGATCCAGCACGGCTTCTCTTATGTTCTTCTGCGTGGGGCAGTGATGCTCTGTATTCTTGGTGCTTGGGGGGGGGGGCAATTGGGAGGGCTTCTAGCCCCACTGATGGATTTCCTGATGGCACCTGGGTTTTTTGGCCCCTGTGTGACACAGAGTGTTGGACTGGATGGGCTGTTGGCCTGCTCCAACAGGGCTTCTCTTATGTTCTTATGTTACCCAAATCAAAGGTTTGCTCAATTTGTTCATTCTACTATGCTGTCAATTGTACTATTCTGTCACTGGATCTTAAATTTGTACCATTTTGCCTTCTAAACCACTGCCTACCAGCTATACATAGCTCTGCTCACTGTATCTGATTCTTCGTCTGATGAAGTGTGCTTATCCTCAACAGAGGCTAGATGGCCCTCTGACAGCAATGAAGATCCTGTAAATTTAGCGGGAGGTGTTTGTGAGTTTCCTGCATTGTCCAGGGGGTTGGGCTAGATGACCCTAGAGGTCCCTTCCAATTCTATGGTTCTATGATTCTATGTTCTTATGAAGACCAAGTCCTATGAAGGAGCTGGGCATGTTTAGCCTGGAGAGGAGGCGGCTGAGAGGCGATAGGATCACCATCTTCAAGGACTTGAAGGGCTGTCCTATATATAGGGAAAGCCCGGCAGGAACTCATTTGCATATTTGGCCACACCCCGTGACATCACCATTGTTTCACACAGGACTTTTTTGGTCGAAAAAGCCCAGCAGGAACTCATTTGCCTTTTGGGCTACATCCACAATGTCAAGGCAGCTAGAACTGTGTTCCGGTGTGTTCCGGCTCAAAAAAAGCCCATTCTGGGACCTTCTGCATGCAAAGCAAAGGCTTTTCCACGCCACCTCCCCACAGCACCTCCCTCGGGCCCAGAAAGGCTCTTTCCCAGAACCTTCTACCTAAGTTCCTTTACCAGGAATTGTTCCCAAGACTTCCTTATCCAGAGTTTGGACTGCTTTGTGGTTTCTACCTGCAAGACTCGCTTCCAATGGCCACGAAAACATACAAAGCTGCTTTATACTGGATCAGTCCATCTGGAGCAACCTTTACATACCAGAACCGGCAGTGGAGTTCCAGAGTCTTTCTTGTCCTTGAAGACCTGAGGTGTCTTCCATGGAGACAAAACCTTGGACTTTCTGCATGCAAAGCACTCACCCCCACTTGAGTCACAGGTCCTGCATGGTTGGATTCATCAAGCCAGGTGTGGGATACAGGAAGGGAGCATGGAAATGTTTTAAATCTATTTTGGACAGCTGGATCCCGACATATATGGGGGTGGTAGTGGTGGGAAAGGCCATCAAGCCATAGAAGAAGAAGAGGAGGAGGAGGAAGAGGAGGAGGAGGAAGAGGAGGAGGGAAGAAGAGGAAGGAGCAGGAGGAGGAGGGAAGAAGAACAAGAAGAGGAGGAGGAAGAGGAGGAGGGAAGAAGAACAAGAAGAGGAGGAAGAAGAGGGAAAGGAGAAGGGGAGAAGGAGGAGGAGGAAAAGAGCTGGATTTATACCCTGCTCTTCATTACCCAAGGGCCTACAATCTCCTTTCCCTTCCTCTCCCCACAACAGACACCCTGTGAGGTGAGTGGAGCTGAGAGAGCTCTCCCAGAAGCTGCCCTTTCAAGGACAGAGACTCAGAGTGGCCTACAATCTCCTTTCCCTTCCTCCCCCACAACAGACACCCTGTGAGGTGGGTGGGGCTGAGAGGCCTCTCCCTGAAGCTGCCTTTTGAAGGACAGAGGCTCAGAGCGGCCTACAATCTCCTTTCCCTTCCCCTCTCTACAACAGACACCCTGTGGGGCAGATGGGGCTGCGAGAGCTCTGCAAGAAACTGCCCTTTCAAGGACAGAGTCCCAGAGCGGCCTACACTCTCCTTTCCCTTCCTTCCCCACAACAGACACCCTGTGAGGCAGGTGGGTCCAAAAAAGCGCTGAGAGAACTGCTCTTGAGAGAACATCTCTGAGAGAACTGACTGAGGTCACCCAGCTTGCCGCAGGTGGAGAAGCTGGTAAATCAAACCAGTTCTCCAGATCAAAGTAAAAAAAAAAGGTAAAGGTAAAGGTAAAGGTAGTTCCCTATGCAAGCACCAATCGTTTTTGACTCTGGGGTGACGTTGCTTTCACAACGTTTTCATGGCAGACTTTTTACCGGGTGCAGTACTGCAGTTGGAGCCCTCTGCTCATGACCTGAGTTCGATCTCAGTGGAAGCTGGTTCAAGTAGCCGGCTCCAGGTCAACTCAGCCTTCCCTCCTTCCGAGGTCAGTCAAATGAGTCCCCAGCTTGCTGGGGGGAAAGTGTAGAGGACCGGGGAAGGTAATGGCAAACCACCCCGTAAAAAGTCTGCCAAGAAAATGTTGTGAAAGCAACGTCACTCCAGAGTCGAAAATGACTGGTGCTTGCACAGGGGACTACCTTAATCTTTTTACACTACCCTTAACCACTACGCCAAACTGGCTCAAAGACACTGGCAACGTACGGAGTCGTGGTACGGTCTGTGAGGCAAAAGATGGTCAGTTTGCTATTGCCTGCCTGCCTTTGCGTAGGAACCCTGGACTTCCTCAATTCTTTCCCATCCAAATACTAATCAGGGCTGACCCTGCTTATCTCCTGAGATCTGATGAGACCTGGATAGCCCAGGCCAAACAGATCTGCAATATTATGGACTATGTAACCTGTACTTTGTAGCAGCCCCGTGGCGCAGAGCGGTAAAGCTGCAGTCCTGCAGCCCAAGCTCTCTGCTCACAACCAGAGTTCGATCCCAGCGGAAGCTGGGTTCAGGTCACCGGCTCCAGGTTTGCTCAGCCTTCCATCCTTCTGAGGTCGGTCAAAGGAGTTCCCAGCTTGCTGGGGAAAAGTGTACAGGACTGGGGAAGGCAATGGCAAACCACCCCGTAAAAAGTCTGCTGTGAAAACATCATGGTGCGCCGTCACCCCAGAGTTGGAAATGGCTGGTGCTTGCACAGGGGACTACCTTTACCTTTTTAACCCATACTTTATAGAAAGTGTTGAAATGATGCTTATCATGGCAAGAGGTAATAGAATAACAAACACACCTGGAGGGTTCCTTGTATGGCCTGCCCAGCTCTAGTCTAGATATTAAATTCATCAGATCGTTTTATCATAAAGCAATGTTCTGCAAATTAATCATAGGGAAGAGATGGTCATATAACCCAATGGCCACCAGGTGGTGCCAAAGGTCCTCCTCCAGAGAGAATCATTGACTGCAACAGCGACTTGGGGAGAGCTCAGTGCAGGATTCGAGAATTGGAGCCTTAAAGCGGAGGTGGCCAAACTTGCTTAATGTAAGAACCTCGTAGAATAAACGTCAGATGTTTGAGAGCAGGAAGGAAGGAAGGAAGGAAGGAAGGAAGGAAGGAAGGAAGGGAGGGAGGGAGGGAGGGAGGGAGGGAGGAAGAGAGAGAGGGAGGGAGGAAGGGAGGGAGGAGGGAGGGAGGGAGGAAGGAAGGAAGAGAGGGAGGAGGAAGAGAGGGAGGCAGGAAGGGAGGGAGGAAGGGAGGGAGGAAGGAGGGAGGGAGGAGGGCGGAAGGAGGAAGGGAGGAGGGAGGGAGGAGGGAGGGAGGAGGGCGGAAGGAGGAAGGGAGGGAGGAAGGAAGGAGGGAGGGAGGGAGGAAGAAAAGAGGAAGGGAGGGAGGAAGGAAGGAGGAACAGAGGAAGTAAGGAAGGAGGAAGGGAGGGAGGGAGGAGGAAGGGAGGAAGGAAGGAAGGAGGAAGGAAGGAAGGAGATGGGGGAGAGTCTGCTGGGAAAACATTGTGAAAGCAACGTCACACCAGAGTCGGAAACAACTGGTGCTTGCACAGAGGACCTTTCCTTTCCTTTCCTGCATGGTTTTTAGATGTACAATGTACATTGTGTTTATCAGGCCTCATTTTGGGCGGGAACTCAAAGGACCACAGCTCTGGATTCTCTAAATTTTATTGTGCTTTCTTTCTTTCTTACCACCCCCCCCCCCAAAAAAAAACTTGCTTCTGGGCTCCATTGTTCAAACTCCCTGGGAGAATTTTGCTGAACACCAAGACTGGAGAAACTTTCTAATGTTTTTCCCCCACAAAAAAAATGAGAAAAGAACCAAAACATATAAAGCAGACAGACAAAAATCTTCATCATGCACTGTGGCTACCCTGTGCAAACACCAGTTGTTTCCGACTCTGGGGTGACGTTGCTTTCACAACACTTTCGCGGCAGACTTTTTTACGGGGTGATTTGCCATTGCCTTCCCCAGTCCTCTCCACTTTCCCCCCAGCCAGCTGGGAACTTATTTGACCGACCTCAGAAGGATGGAAGGCTGAGTCAACCTGGAGCCGGTGACCTGAACAAAAATCTGCGAACTGGAGGCTAAAAAAACTGCGAGTTAGCTCACACTAACTCAGCTTACAGGGAACGCTGGGAGTAAAGTTTTATTCTGAGAATTAGAATTCCAGAAGCATTTTATAGTAGATGCTGAGCTCATATAATTTAGCACCCCTTCCGGTAATGTCAGGGGTGGGTGGCATATGCAAATGAGTTGTTCTGATGAGCTCCGGCACCTCTTTTGTTCTGCAAAATGACCCCTGGCCTCCTTCAGGACTCATGTCAAACTCAGTTAAAGTTTTCTCCTCTCCTCTCCAGGTCACAGTGGCGTCCGGTTCTGTTGCTGGTTGCAGTTGGGTCTTGTCCAGTGGAAATAATGCACTGTGACACGCCGTTCCTCAAAGCTGCCGGCTGAACAATGGGGGCAAAGGCAGAGGACGCGGCTCCTCTCTCCCCCCACCCCACTGCTTCCCCGTCTTAGCCTCAGAAATTCGGCTGAGACCAGCCACTTCCGAACCCAGCTCGAGAATCGATCGTAGCTTCTCTCTCCCTGTAAAAAAAACATAAGCGTTTTTCAATATCATTCACACATCGTGTTCAATGTTCCCTCCAAGCCGCAGAGTCTTGTGAGCAAAAATTCTAACTGTGAGCTACTGGCATTCAAGTTGTGAGCTCCTCCGTCAATTAGTGTGGTCTGGGGTCAGCCTTCCTGAGCTAAGACAAAAATCTTTGAGCTGAAGTCTAAAACTCTGTGAGCTGGCTCACACTAACTCAGCTTAGAGGGAACACTGCTATCTCTCTGTCTGTCTGTCTATCTATCTAGCCGCCCAAAGTCCGTATATGGAGTGGGCGGCATACAAATTTAAGGTAAATAAAATAAATGAAAAATAAATACCTACCTACCTACCTACTTACTTACTTGCCGACCAACTGACCAATGTTCCCTCAAAGCTGCAGAGTCTTGTGAGCAAAAATTCTACATCGTGAGCTACTGGCATTCAAGTCGTGAGCTCCTCCATCAATTAGTGTGTTGTGGGGTCAGCCTTCCTGAGCCAAGACAAAAAATGTGTGAGCTGGAGGCTAAAAACCTGTGAGCTGGCTCACGCTAACTCAGCTGACAGAGAACACGGCTCATGTGATGCCTACATTGTGATGTACGCTGAATGTAAAAATGCTATCTAAACCAGAGAGCGTGTTTGGTGTAGTGGTTAAGTGTGCAGACTCTTATCTGGGAGAACCGGGTTTGATTCCCCACTCCTCCACTTGCACCTGCTGGAATGGCCTTGGGTCAGCCAGAGCTCTGGCAGAGGTTGTCCTTGAAAGGGCAGCTGCTGTGAGAGCCCTCTCAGCCCCACCCACCTCACAGGGTGTCTGTTGTGGGGGAGGAAGGTAAAGGAGATTGTGAGCCGCTCTGAGACTCTTCGGAGTGGAGGGCGGGATATAAATCCAATATCTTCTTCTTCGTCTAAAATCCAAGGGCTTTTTTTGTAGCAGGAACTCCTTTGTATATTAGGCCACACACCCCTGATGTGGCTGGTCCTCTAAGAGCTCCTTCTTCTTCTTCTTTGCCAAACAGGCAACGATGCTTTTTACTGAGTTAGACCTTTGATCCACCAAAATTCCTTTGGTCTACCAAAACTCTTACAAAAACGGCTTTCAATGATTTTGAATTTCTCCTTCCTCCCATATCAACCGGAAAGTGCGTGTAGGGTTGCCAATCTCCAGGTGGGGGCAGGGGATCCCCCGGGTTGGAGGCCCTCCCCCTGATTCAGGGTCATCAGAAAGTCGGGGGGGGGGGGGAAATGTCCCAATGGAGACCGATTTCCATAGGGTAGAATGGAGAATTGATCCATGGGTATCTGGGGCTCCGGGTGGGGGCTGTTTTTTGAGATAGAGGCACCAAATTTGCAGTATAGCATCCAGTGCCTCTCCCCAAAATACCTTCCAAGTTTCAAAAAGATTGGACCATGGGGTCCAATTCTGTGAGCCCCCAAAGGAGATGCCCCTATCCTTCATTATTTCCAGTGGAGGGAAGGCATTTAAAAAGTGTGCAGATCCCTTAAGTGTGATGGCCAGAACTCCCTTTGGAGTTCAATTATGCTTGTCACAATCTTGCTCCTGGCCCCACCCCCAATGTCTCCTGACTCCACCCCCAAAGTCTCCTGGCTCCACCTCCAAAGTCCCCAGATTTTTCTTGAAATAGACTTGGCAACCCTAAGTCCTTGTTACAATTTCACTTCTCCCCAATGCAAATCAAACCTGTATTTTTTTTTTCTTTTCACACTACATGAAATTTTCACTGTAACAAAAAAAAAGACTCATCTCACAACATTATTAAAACCTCATTAGGCATTAATTGTACGTATATTAGACCTATAAATGATTAACATCGTGTGCGTAAATCGTTCCTTAAAAACCTACAACATGCACATCCAACACAAATGGACTAAAATCCACCGGGACTGCCACCGATCCTGAATGGTTGGCAATGATATCGATATTAATGCAATATTAATTTTATTAATTTTCTTTATTTCTTTATTGTATTTTTATCCTGCCATCCCCTATCAGGCTGCAAAAGAAATTTTAAAAGACACAGAGATTAGGGACTGTCTTGCTGAGAAAGGGGATTGTGGAGATGGAACAGGGAAAGATGAAGAAGAAGAAGAGAAGGAGGAGGTGGAGGAGGAGGAGGGACGGTGGCTCAGTGGTACAGTATCTGCTCAGTAAGCAGAAGGTCCCAGGTTCAGTCCCCAGCATCTCCAACTAAAAAGAGTCCAGGCAAGTAGGCGTGAAAAACCTCCGCTTGAGACCCTGGAGAGCCACTGCCAGTCTGAGTAGACAAGACTGACTTCGATGGACGGAGGGGGGTCTGATTCAGCAGAAGGCAGCTTCATAGGTTCATATATGTTCATATGAACCTGGTTTTAAAGGAGGAATAGTGGCTCAGTGGTAGAGCAGCTGCTTGGTAAGCAGAAGGTCCCAGGTTCAATCCCCGGCATCTCCAACTAAAAGGGGTCCAGGCAAATAGGTGTGAAAAACCTCCGCTTGAAACCCTGGAGAGCCGCTGCCAGTCTGAGTAGACAAGACTGACTTTGAGGGACTGAAAGTCTGATTCAGTATAAGGCAGCTTCATATGAGGAGGAGGAGGAGAAGAGTTCAACTTATACCCCGCCCTTCATTCAGAGTCTCAGAGTGGCTTACAATCTCCCCCCTTTGCTCTCCAGGCACCCTATGAAGTAGGTGAGACTGAGAGAGCACTGAGAAAACTGATCTTGAGAGGGAGAGCTCTGAGAGAGACTTGACTGACCCAAGGTCACCCAGCTGGCTGCATGCGGAGGAAGAGTGGGGAATCAAACTCCATTCTCCAAACTACAGTCCACCGCTCTACACCACTACACCAAAGTGGCTCCACACAGCTCAGACAGTCCACAAGCTCAGAGGCAGGCAGACCCCCTGCTTTGTACGGAAACAATCTCTGGGTCGGTCTGCCGGTGGCATGTCTTCACACATTTAAGAATCTTTTCCAGCTCCTTCACAGCTGCCAGCCTCAGCCTCCTTCTGACTTCTTGTTTGCAGCCTCCCTTTGGGTCAATGGAAAGCCTATGATGAGATAACCCAAAACGTCATGCGACCGCCGTCATCAGGGGTGGAATTCTAACAGGAGCCATAGAGTTTCCCCTCCCAAATTGCAAGAGCGTCCGGGGGAAAAAAACATAGAGTTTTCCTGGGAGCTCCTAGAGTGGCCGGCTCGCAACATCGACATCACGATGACGTCACTTGCAAGTGACATCATCGCAGAGCGCGCGCGAAAACAGCTCCCTGCTAGAGTCTGCGGGGGACTTGGCTACCCTATGCACAGATCTCAGGGAGTTTTGTTCCTCAAAAGCTTATGCTACAATAAATTGTGCAAGCCTTAGAAGGTGCTACTATTTTCCTGCAGATATGAGGACCAGCGCCATGAAGGGCTTTGTATGTGACCAGTGCTTTTTTATGTAGCAGGAACTCCTTTGCATATGAAGCCACACACCCCTGATGCAGCCAGCCCTCCTGGAGTTTACAGTGAGCCCTGGATGAAGAGGATTGGCTACATCAGGGGGCGTGGCCTAATATGCAAAGGAGTTCCTGTTACAAAAAAAGCCCTCGATGTGACAGAGTACCTTGAACAGAGCCTGGGAATTGATGGGCAACCAATGGAGTGACTACAGAATGGGAATAGTATGCATGTGCCCTGGGCAAGCACCAGTCGTTTCCAACTCTGGGATGACGTTGCTTTCACAACGTTTTCACGGCAGACTTTTTACGGGGTGGCTCGCCATTGCCTTCCTCGGTCATTACACTTTCCCCCCAAGCAAGCTGGGGACTCCTTTGACCAACCTTGGAAGGATGGAAGGCAGAGTCATCCTCAAGCCAATTACCTGAACCCAGCTTCTGCCGGGATTGAACTCAGGCTGTGAGCAGAGAGCTCGGACTGCAGTACTGCAGCTTTACCACTCTGCAGCAGGCCACGGCATCCTGCACCGACTAAAGTATACAAGTTGACCTCCAAGGGGGGGTCCTATGCAGAGTGCATTACAGTAGTCTAGTCTCGATGTTGCCGTGGCATGGGTCCAGGTGGCCAAATTGGACACGGCAAAGCAAGGGGAGAAGACGCAAAGTTATTAAAGGGAAGAAGGGATCTCTGGAGCTTGAGGTACAAGGGGACAGCAAGAGAGAACAGATTAAGCTGTTTAAGGGAGCAGGAAATATTTATGGGAGCAGGGAAAGGAGCCAAAGAAGGGGTGTAATGGAGGAATGGGAAAAGAACAATAACTAAGGCTGCCAACCTCCCTGGCCGGTGGAGGGAATCTTCCCACAGCATTGCCAGCACAATGACATCACAGCGATGTCACGCGCTGGCCACTCTAGGAGCTTCCAGGAAAACTCTATGGTTTCCCTTGACGCTCTAGCAGTTTGGGAGGAAAAACTCTATGGTACCTATGACTGCGGGGGGGCCTTGGCAACCCTAACGATAACTCAAGTCGAGGGTTGCCATTTCCCAGGTGCCATCAGTAGGGGATCTCCCATTTTTTTAAGGAAACCCAAATGTTATGTGGCGACAATGCTCTGGGCAGAACTCTATGGCTTTAGGGCGATTTTACCCTAGAGTTTTTTGCCCCGAAACCAGAGTGTCGCTGAGTGACATCCCTGAGGTGATGACATCACTTCCGTGTGATGTCATCAGGCCTTGAATTCAGCAGGAGCTCAGAGGAGTGCGGCTCCTAAACCTTTCTGAGGGTTCCCCCTCTTCCTCCCCACCTACCTTGTCCACTGAATAGGAGGTGTAGATGCATAACAATCCTGGGATTAGGAGAGCGGGCAGCCGGCCAGCCACCAGGGGCTTTGCCACGCCCCCAGCAGCCCTCATTAACCCCAGGAGAAGCCCTATGCCACCCTTTCTCCACTTCTTATGTGATTTTGGGTGGCGGGTGGCTTGCTGGCCTTTCGACTGGAGGGGGGGCAGCCCAGGCGAGCCCCAGGCGAGCGAGGCCTGCTTGGGCTGGCTGGATCTCTAGCCAGCCCAAACAGGCCTCACTCGCCCGGGGCTCTCATTTCTTGCGTCGGGTTGCTTTTGACTGAGGGGGAGGGCATATGCTAATGAGTTATGCAAATGAGTGCTCCACCACCTATTTTTCTACCAAACGACCCCTGGATATCATCATGTAGTGAGTCCTGTCCTGGCAACCCTACCGACCCACAAAGCGTTGCGCTACAATATTTGCAATTTCAGATCTCCTGGGAACTGGTTTTTGGAAATGGGTCTGCCAGTTTTAGGAGAACGGCCCCTGAATTCAGAAGGGGCGCCAGCTGGCTTCGTTATGCCCCCAGAGTGGGCCGCCCTAGTGCCCCGGGTAGCGCCATCCGCAGAGAGGGAAGGAACAAAATGGAGGACAGGGAGAGCTGAGCAGAGAGCCAAGGACTTCCTTTCCCTTCTTCTTCTCCGTCTTTCCCTCTCTCCCACCCCCCTTTGACATCTCTCCCCACCCCTCCACCTCGGAAAAACACTGCAGCAAAAAATTAGCAGCACTGCAGTCATTAATATGCAAAAATGCAAATGAGGAGGTAATTAAGCCGCAGTCCTCTGGAGGATATTTTCATCGTAATGAATTCTATTGTCAGGGAAGAGGCAGCCAGGCGGGCGGAGGGGAGCGTAAAAGAATATAAAGTATGAAGACAGAAAGAGGGGCGCCCTCCAACTGCCTGGATTTTTTGAAACGGTGTCTGGGCAGAGGGAACTGTTTGGGGTCTCTCCCCCCACACCTCCGCACACTGTTTAATTTCCCTGGCCCCATAGCGAGGCCCTCCTTGGACAGGTGGAAACGGTGTGGGAGGGAGGGGGGGCGAAGGAGCTCCCAGGCAGGCCCAGCAAAGAACCCTTCCCTTCCCCCCACCCCATTGCAATGTGCCATGGCTCTGTTGGCTCATTCGAGAATCCACACACACAAGAATGCTACAACGCTGGAAGAGGAGAAGGAGGAGAAGAAGAACGCAGATTTATACCCCGCCCTTCTCTATGAATCAGACTCTCAGAGCGGCCTACAATCTCCTTTCCCTTCCTCCCCCACAACAGGCACCCTGTGAGGCGGGTAGGGCTGAGAGAGCTCTCCCAGAAGCTGCCCTTTCAAGGACGGAGACTCAGAGCAGCCTACAATCTCCTTTCCTTTCCTCCCGCACAACAGACACCCTGTGAGGCAGGTGGGGCTGAAAGAGCTCTCCCAGAAGCTGCCCTTTCAAGGGCAGTCTGAGAGCAGCCTACAATCTCCTTTCCCTTCCTCCCCCACAACAGACACCCTGTGAGGCGGGTGGGGCTGAGAGAGCTCTCCCAGAAGCTGCCCTTTTAAGGACAGTCTCAGAGCGGCCTACACTCTCCTTTCCCTTCCTCCCCCACAAAAGACACCCTGTGAGGCGGATAGGGCTGAGAGAGCTCTCCCAGAAGCTGCCCTTTCAAGGACAGAGCGGCCTGCTCTCTCCTTTCTCTTCCTCCCTGCAACAGACACCCTGTGAGATGGGTGGGGCTGAGAGAGCTATCTCAGAAGCTGCCCTTTCAAGGACAACTCTGCCAGAGCTAGGCTTCCCAACCCCCCCGCCCTGGCGGGGGACCGCCGAATTTGTAGACTCCTCCCCCGCTCTCCAAAAATCCAGAAGCGGGGTGGGGGTGGGAAACAGCGCCAATTTTAGTTCCACTCTTCCCCATTGAGTTTCCCAGTTAGGTTCTTCTGCTTTCCGAGGCTGCTTCTCGCGCCCAGTCACCTGACCAGAGGGGGAAGCCCCGCCCCCAGAGGATCATGTGCCTTTCTACCTCCGGAGGCTTCAGTCTCCGATTGAAAGGCTTCAACTCTGATGTGTCTGTGTTGCTGTAAAGAAGCTGGCAGCAACTTGTGAGTAGAGAGGCCAGATTCGTCAGAAACCAGGCAGGTGGGGGGGGGAGAGGAAAACGTCTTCATTATTCCCTATGTGGAGATCGCTTCTCATAGGGTATGATGGGGAATTGATCTGGAGGTTTCGGGGGCTCTTGGGGAGCTGTTTTTTGAGGTAGAGGCACCAGATTTTCACTATGGTATCTAGTGCCTCTCCCCAAAGTACCCCCCAAGTTTCAAAACGATTGGACCAGGAGGTCCAATTCTATGAGCCCCAAAAGAAGGTGCCCTATCCTTCATTATTTCCTATGGAAGGAAGACATTTAAAAAGGTGTGCTGTCCCGTTAAATCTGATGGCCAGAACTCCCTTGGAGTTCAATTATGCTTGTCACAGCCTTGATCTTGGCTCCACCCCTAATGTCTCCTGCTCCACGCCCAAAGTCTCCTGACTCCACCCCCAAAGTCCCCAGATATTTCTTGAATTGGACTTGGCAACCATAGCCAGAGCTCTGGCTGACCCAAGGCCATTCCAGCAGCAGCAAGCGGAGGAGTGGGGAATCATACCCGGTTCTCCCAGATAAGAGTCCGTGCACTTAACCACTACACCAAGAGCACAATAAAAATTTAGAGGCACTGGAGCTCCATTCCTGTGAGCTCCTGCCCAAAATGA
The DNA here is from genome assembly GCF_032191835.1 of Heteronotia binoei. Taxonomy (NCBI): domain Eukaryota; kingdom Metazoa; phylum Chordata; class Lepidosauria; order Squamata; family Gekkonidae; genus Heteronotia; species Heteronotia binoei. The sequence continues at coordinate 194,286,831 of NC_083224.1, read as the reverse complement.
GGCCTGGGTGAATCAATAGTCGGTCAAATTCAGTATAATGTGTGTTCAAAAGGGTTAACTAGGAAAGGGGCTAGAGTAGGGGTGTCAAACATGCTACCCGGGGGCCAAATCAGGCCCACAAGCAATTCTGCTTCCTTCTCCCTCTCTCTAGCTTCCTTCCGTTATCAGAGATTGTTAAATAAGATATTGCAAGAGTGCTAATCTTTTAAGCATGTTTTATTTAAAACCTTTTTTTAAAAAAAAAAATCTTTCTTTGTGTTTGGCAGTGTCCTTTATAAAGTCTATGTCTCTGCTACCTGCCTTTATGTTTTATGACAAAAGTTTGAACAATCTGAGTAGCACAAAAGAATTAATATTTTATCATAGTGTAAAGAAGAAGAAGAAGAAATTCGATTTATATCCCGCCCTCCACTCTGAAGAGTCTCAGAGCAGCTCACAGTCTCCTTTCCCTTCCTCCCCCACAACAGACACCCTGTGAGGTAGATAAAGATATTGGATTTATATCCCGCCCTCCACTCCGAAGAGTCTCAGAGCGGCTCACAATCTCCTTTCCCTTCCTCCCCCACAACAGACACCCTGTGAGGTGGGTGGGGCTGAGAGGGCTCTCACAGCAGCTTCCCTTTCAAGGCCAACCTCTGCCAGAGCTATGGCTGACCCAAGGCCATTCCAGCAGGTGCAAGTAGAGGAATCAAACCCGGTTCTCCCAGATAAGAGACCGCACACTTAACCACTACACCAAACTGGCACAGTGTCAAACAAAATTTAAAGAAACAATCAAATATAAGTCCAATGGAAAAAGTCTCTCACTCAAAGTCACTGTAATAGTGTACAGTTAGTCCTCAGTGTTGGCCGTCTCACGACGTGAATCCAGGGAGAATAGCAATCAACGTAGTAAGTTTATAAGCCAATAGAGACACGTTTCGGCAACATCTTCCTCAGTACAAAGACATTATATAAAGATATAAACCTGGGCTGTTTTGTAGCAGGAACTCCTTTGCATATTAGGCCACCCCCCACCCCCCGATGTAGCCAGTCCTCCAAGAGCTTACAGGGCTCCGAACAGGGCCTACTGCAAGCTCCAGGAGGATTGGCTACATCAGGGGGTGTGGCCTAATATGCAAAGGCGTTCCTGCTGCAAAAAAAAGCCCCGACAATTTCAATGGGAGAGTGATAACCGCTTTCGGGAATCTGAAAGAATCAAAGGGAAGCCACCAGCCTCCAGAGATCTTAGCCTTGGGCACTCCCAACGCCAGCAGCCAATGGCGTGTGTGCCAGGCAAACTCCTCGTCAGAAGGAATGTTCATTGATTTCGTTAGCTGCGCTATTTATAGTCTTCGTCTCTTGCTTGGACTCACGGAGGAATTAGGGAACAGGAATTAGGGTGGTGGAACCAACCAGAAATCTAAAAATGCAACTGAAGCAAATCATAGAATCCTGGAGTTGGAAGGGACCTCCAGGGTCATCTAGTCCAACCCTCTGCACAACGCAGGAAACTCACAAATCCCTCATCCAAAATTCACAGGATCCTCATTGCTGCCAGATGGCCATCTAGCCTCTAAAAAAGCATCCGTACTAACACAACACTTTAGGGTTGCCAATCCCCAGGTGGGGGCAGGGGACCCCTCGGTTTGGAGGCCCACCCCCCGCTTCAGGGTCAACAGAAAGTGGGGGAGGGGGGAGGGAAATGCCTGCTGGGAGCGCCATTATTTCCTATGGCGACCGATTCCCATAGGGGTACAATGGAGAATTGATCCATGAGTATCTAGAGTTCAGGGTGGGGGGCTGTTTTTTTAAAGGCACATGCACCAAATTTGCAGCATAGCTTCCAGTGCCTCTCCTCAAAACACCCTCCAAGGACTGGACCGGGGGGTTCAATTCTATGAGCCCCAAAAGATGCCCCTATCCATTATTTCCAACAGGGGGAAAACATTTTAAAAGTGTGTGGTCCCTTTAAATGTGATGGCCAAAACTCCCTTTGGAGTTCGATTATGCTTGTTGTCACACCCTTGCTCCTGGCTCTACCCCAGGACCGGATCGACATGTTTTCTGAGAGGGGGGGGGAATTAAAAAATGGCACCCCCTTATGGGCCATTCTCTTGGACTCCATACCCAATCTGGCAGCCCCCCTCCATCAGCACCCGGGGCAAGAACCCCCCTCTGTCCCCCCTCCCAGATCCAGCCCTGCTCCACCCCCAATGTCTCCTGGCTCCACCCCCAAAGTCCCCAGCTATTTCTTGAATTGGACTTGGCAACCCTATTCAGACAGGACCAGAGACCCACAGCTCGGATTGCAATCCACAGTGAATTGCATTCAGAGGTTTTCTAGAAGAGAAGCTGTGTTAGTCTGTCGGTAGCAGTAAAAAAAGAGCCCGAGTCCGGTAACACGTTAAAGACTGACACAATTTGTGGCGTGGTATGAGCTTTCAGGAACGGCTGCTCACTTCTTCAGGTACAGCTAGAACACGAGTCGATCTGTCCTTATATTTTGGAAAGCGGAGTGATTTCAAATGCGGAATGGCAATAGCGGACGTGATTGGATTAGGGGCGAAGTGCAGAGGGGTCGTAGGGCATGGAGAAATCAGCACTGGTCATGAGACAGGAAACCTAGGTCTCAGTTCAGTCCAGGAGGCTGCATTGTCTTGAGCAGGGGTCCTCAAACTTTTTAAATAGGGGGCCAGTTGACTGTCCCTCAGACTGTTGGAGGGCCAGACTGCCGTTACTGTACAAGGCCGCGGGCCATCAGTTCTCCGTCTTCCGCATCTCTCTCCATTCCCCACACCACACACCCCGGCCTGGGAACTCGCCTCACCTCGGTATCACCTCACACTCTGTCTCCGCCGCCTCAGCCCAGTGCTGGAAGTGTGCGTTGCTAACGCGAATTTAGGTCGAACGTCACTTCCGGTCTGATTTTGCCATAACCCGGCGGGCCGCATAAACGTCCTCAGCGGGCCGCATCTGGCCCGCGGGCCGTAGTTTGAGGACCCCTGGTCTTGAGTTTCATTTATTAGCTGCAGTTCAGCGGTCTCACTTTCTAATTTTCCTTTGCAAGAGAACACTTACTCTTAAGTCAGCAACTGAATTCTTTCTTTCCCTGTCATTTCTTTTCCTCCAAGTGTCATTTCCAGAGTAAGATTCAAACATGCTTAGCCTGGAAACAGGTCTTCAATTCAGCAGGAGCTCCTGAACCTTTCTGAGGGTTCCCCCTCCTCCTCTCCACCTACCTTGTCCATTGAATAGGAGGTGCAGCTGCATAACAATCCCTGGATTAGGGGAGCAGGCAGCCAGCCAGCCACCAGGGGCTTTACCACACCCCCAGTAGCCCTCTTGAACCCCTGGAGAAGCCCACACCACCCTTTTTCCACTTATGCGATTTCGGGCGGTGGATGGCTAGCTGGCCTTTTGACTGTATGGCGGCAGCCAAGGAGAGCCCCAGGTGAGAGAGGCCTGCTTGGGCTGGATGGATCTCTAGCCAGCCCAAGCAGGCCTCGCGTGCCCGGGGCTCTCCTTTCTTGCGTCAGGTTGCTTTTGGCTGGAAAGGTGGCATATGCTAATGAGTTATGCTCATGAGCTCCACCACCTATTTTTCTACAAAACGACCCTTGCCTGGAAATAACGCAGTTTGGAAGGCGAGAATGGTTTTTGAATGTCACGGTTTCTAATATCAGACATATATGTTCATTTATTCTTTGTCATAGGGACCGTTGTCCAACGTAGAGGGTGGAAGCGCGTGACAGAGACCACATGCAAGGACAAGCGTGAACCTGAGATAGTCTAGCTCACAGGCCCAGCCCTAGACTAGATAGACTGAATGGCTAGATGGCCATCTGACAGCGATGAAGATCCTGTGAATTTAGAAGAAGAAGAAGACAAATTGCAGACTTTTACCCCGCCCTTCCAGAGCTGGATTAACAATTAGGCCAGGTAGGGGCCTTTAGGGGCCCCAGGTTGACTCCCCTCCCCCCAGTTTCCCCCCTGTTTGCAGCCCTCCAGCTTGCACAAGCAGCCAGCAACTGAGCTGCTCTTAACCCAACTTACCTGGTACGGCTGCTGCCGGCGTCGTCGCCAAGTTTGCCTCTCTCTGCCTCTCCCCCGCAGCTTTGTCAAAGGGGCTTTTTAAAGAAGGTGCAACAGGACTCTAGCTCTGTTTTATTATTATTATTAAAAAAGTATTATAAAGTGGCTGCAGCAGGGGCCTTGGACAGTTGGGTGGGCACTCAGATTCTGGGATAATCTGCAAGGGGCTCCCCAAGATTTCGACCGCCTGGGGACCTCCGCAGGGTTTAATCCGGCACTGCGCCCTCCTCTCTGAATCAGAGACTCAGAGCAGCCTACAATCTCCTATACCTTCTCTGCCCACAACAGACACCCTGTGAGGCAGGTGGGGCTGAGAGAGCTCTCCCAGAAGCTGCCCTTTCAAGGACAGAGTCTCAGAGCGGCCTTCAATCTCCTTTCCCTTCCTCCCTCACAACAGTCACCCTGTGAGGTGGGTGGGCTGAGAGAGAGCTCTCCCAGAAGCTGCACTTTTAAGGACAGAGCGGCCTACAATCTCCTTCCCCTTCCTCCCCCACAACGGACCCTCTGTGAGGTGGGTGGGCTGAGAGAGCTCTCCCAGAAGCTGCCCTTTCAAGGACAGAGTCTCAGAGCAGCCTACAATCTCCTTTCCCTTCCTCCCCCACAACAGACACCCTGTGAGGAGGGTGGGGCTGAGAGAGCACTCCCAGAAGCTGCCCTTTCAAGGACAGAGTCTCAGAGCAGCCTACAATCTCCTTTCCCTTCCACCCCCACAACAGACACCCTGTGAGGTGGGTGGGGCTGAGAGAGCTCTCCCAGAAGCTGCCCTTTCAAGGACAGAGTCTCAGAGCAGCCTACAATCTCCTTTCCCTTCCTCCCCCACAACAGACACCCTGTGAGGTGGGTGGGGCTGAGAGAGCTCTCCCAGAAGCTGCCCTTTCAAGGACAGAGTCTCAGAGTGGCTCACAATCTCCTTTCCCTCACAACAGACACCTTGTGAGGTGGGTGGGGCTGAGAGGGCTCTCCCAGAAGCTGCCCATTCAAGAACAGAGTATCAGAGCGGCCTACAATCTCCTTTCCCTTCCTCCCCCACAACAGACACCCTGTGCGGAGAGTGGGGCTGAGAGGGCTCTCACAGCAGCTGCCCTTTCAAGGACAACTTTGCCAGAGCTACGGCTGACCCAAGGCCATTCCAGCAGGTGCAAGTGGAGGAGTGGGCAACCAAACCCAGTTCTCCCAGATAAGAGTCCGCGCACTTAACCATTACACCAAACTGGCAAAATTTAGGGGGAGGTATTTGTGAATTTCCTGCATCGAGCAGGGGGTTGGACTCGATGACCCTGGAGGGTCCCTTCCAACTCTATGATTCTAGATTGCCTGGCACCCTAGGCAAGGCTAACTTCTGCCCCCACCCCCGCACTGATAATGTCACCGAGTCACACAGGGAGCTGCCAATTTGGCGCCCCCAGAAGACCGGCGCCCTAAGCGATCACCTAGTTTGCCAAATGGCAGAGCCGGCCCTGCTGGTTGATGCACTGTTGTTCAGTCGCACAGTCGAGTCTGACTCTTTGCGACCCCATGGACGAAGTCACGCCAGGCTCTCCTGTCTTCCACCATCCTCCGAAGTCTGCTCAAATCCGTGTTTGTTACGTCAGTAACGCTGTCCAGCCATCTCCTCTTTTGCCATCCCCTTCTTCTTTGGCCTTCTGTCTTTCCCAGCATCAGGGTCTTCTCCAGGGAGTGCTCCCTTCTCATTGGGTGGCCAAAGTATTGGAGCTTCAGCTTCAGCATCTGACCTTCCAGGGAACAGGCTGGGTTGATCTCCCTTAGGAGTGACTGATTTGGTCTTCTTGCAGCCCAAGGGACTCTCAAGAGTCTTCTCCAACACCACAGCTCAAAAGCATCTATTCTTCTGCGCTCGGCCTTCCTTATGGTCCAGCTCTCACAGCCATACATTACTACTGGGAATACCATCGCTTTGACTATATGGGCTTTTGTTGGCAGGGTGGTGTCTCCACCTTTTATTATACTGCCCAGGTTTGCCATAGCTGGTCTGAAGTAGTAGAACAAAGCAGGGGTTCAATAGCACCTTTAAGACCAACAACCTTTTATTCAGAACATATCACATCTTTTGCCGTCCCCTTTTTCTTTTGCTTTCTGCCTTCCCCAGCATCAGGGTCTTCTCCAGGGAGTGCTCCCATTTCATTGGATGGCAAAAGCATTTGAGCTTCAGCTTCAGCATCTGACCTTCCAGAGAACAGTCTGGGTTGATTTCCATTAGGACTGACTGACTGGATCTTCTTGCAGTCCAAGGGACTCTCAAGGTTCTTCTCCAGCACCACAGCTCAAAAGCATCTATTCTTCTGCGCTCGGCCTTCCTTATGGTCCAGCTCTCACAGCCATACATTACTACTGGGAATGCCATCGCTTTGACTATATGGGCTTTTGTTGGCAGGGTGGTGTCTCCACTTTTTATTATACTGCCCAGGTTTGCCATAGCTGTCCGCCCAAGGAGCAAACACATGAGATCTACATGACAGCAAAGTTGGCATCTTGGTTTATTGCAGGCCTCAGCGCTACAGAGCTTGTCACTGTTAAGTAGCTTCTGCTTCGGGGTTTTAAGTTGTGTTAAGTGGGGTAGGCAGGTTCAGACAGGACCAGAGATCCTGGGTTTGGATCGAGGTTCCCTGCGACAGAACGAATTGCATTCCGCAGTTTTCTTGAAGGCAATGCAAATTTTTGCACTGCAGGGGGAGATGCAGAGAAAGACAGAAACCTAAGGTTTGCAGCTGGCACACAAGAAGGGGAGGGGGTAAGGGTGTTTTTATTGTTTCTCAGGTGTTTTTTTGTTCTGTTTCTTGAAGAGCCATAAACGACTGCCTTTCTCCAACTCTGCTCAGCTTGTGTATTAGTCAACCAGAATGCAATGTTCTGATACTATGCAGGAGATAGAAAAGGTACAGGAAGAAGCCCTTTTCTCCCTTTCTCACAATACAAGAATTCCTGGGCACTCGGTGAAATTGCTGAGCAGTCGGGCTAGAACGGATAAAAGGAAGTCCTTTTTCACCCCAAGGGTGATTAACATATAAAATTCACTGCCACAGGAGGTGGTGGCGGCTGCAAGCATAGACAGCTTCAAGAGGGGATTGGATGAACATATGGAGCAGAGGTCCATCAGTGCCTATTAGCCACAGTGCATAGATGAAACTCTGTCTGGGGCAGTGATGCTCTGTATGCTTGGTGCTTGGAGGGGAGCAACTATGGGAGGGCTTCTAGTGTCCTGGCCCCACTGATGGACCTCCTGATGTCATCTGGTTTTTCTGGCCACTGTGTGACACAGAGTGTTTGACTGGATGGGCCACTGGCCTGATCCAGCATAGCTTCTCTTATGTTCTTATGTCTGGGGTAGTGATGCTCTGCATTGATGGTGCTCTGTATGTCAGAGGAGATATACGGTCCTGTAAGACTGAGGTCAGAAGATTAGATTCCCTTTTAGAAATGTTTTGGGTTGAAATAGAGGGCCCAAAAGGAAATGTAACTATGGGAGTTTGTTATCACCCACCAAATCAAAAGAGAGAGGACAATTATACTATGATGGAAGGATTAAAGATGGTGGCTAAATGTAAAAACTGTGTCATAATAGGTGATTTTAACTACCCGCAGATTGATTGGGTCAATATGTGTTCTGGTCGAGACCAAGAGATTGAGTTTCTTGATGCTCTCAGTGACTGTGCTATGGAGCAGATGGTCTCAGAACCTACCAGGGGTGGGGCGATCCTGGATTTGGTCCTAAGTAATGCCCAAGACATGGTGAGAGATGTAAAAGTGATTGCGCCACTTGGGAGCAGTGACTATAATGTTATTGATTTCACCGTTTGTATAAATATGGAGTTGCCCAAAAAGACCGCCACAACCACATTTAACTTTAAAAGGGGTAAATTCTCTGAGATGAGGAGGCATGTGAGGAGGAAACTGAAAGGAAAGGTAAATACGGTCAAAACCCTTGGGGACTATTTAAAACTATAATCCTAGAAGCTCAGATAAAATACATACCACAAGATAGGAAAGGCACAAACAGGCATAAGAAAAGGCCTGCATGGTTAACAAACAAAGTAATGGAAGCTGTAAAAGGTAAGAAGGACTCCTTTAAGCGGTGGAAAAGCAGTCCAAGTGAGATTAGTAAAAGGGAACACAGGCTGTGACAAATCAAATGCAAGACTGTGATCAGGCAGGCAAAAAGGGATTATGAGGAGCATATTGCAAAAAAAATAAAGACCAACAATAAAAATTTCTTCAAATATATTAGAAGTAGGAAACCAGCTAGGGAGGCAGTGGGGCCCTTGGATGACCATGGGGTAAAAGGATTACTGAAGGAGGATAGGGAAATGGCTGAGAAGCTGAATGCATTTTTTGCCTCCGTCTTCACTGTGGAAGATGAGAACTTTTTGCCCGCCCCAGAACCACTAATTTTGGAAGGGGTGTTGAAAGACCTGAGTCAGATTGAGGTGACAAAAGAGGAGGTCCTACAACTGATAGACGAATTAAAAACTAATAAGTCACCGGGTCCGGATGGCATACATCCGAGAGTTCTGAAAGAACTCAAAGTTGAACTTGTGGATCTTCTAACAAAAATCTGTAATCTTTCACTGAAATCTGCCTCCGTTCCTGAGGACTGGAAGGTAGCAAATGTCACCCCCATCTTTAAAAAGGGTTCCAGAGGAGATCCGGGAAATTACAGGCCAGTCAGTCTGACTTCAATACCGGGAAAGTTGGTAGAAAGCATTATCAAGGACAGAATGAGTAGGCACATTGATGAACACGGGTTATTGAGGAAGACTCAGCATGGGTTCTGTAAGGGAAGATCTTGCCTCACTAACCTGTTACATTTCTTTGAAGGAGTGAACAAACATGTGGACAAAGGAGACCCGATAGATGTTGTTTACCTTGACTTCCAGAAAGCTTTTGATAAAGTTCCTCATCAAAGGCTCCTTAGAAAGCTTGAGAGTCATGGAGTAAAAGGACAGGTCCTCTTGTGGATCAAAAACTGGTTGAGTAATAGGAAGCAGAGAGTGAGTATAAATGGGCAGTCTTCGCAGTGGAGGACGATAAGCAGTGGGGTGCCGCAGGGCTCGATACTGGGTCCCATGCTCTTTAACTTGTTCATAAATGATTTAGAGTTGGGAGTGAGCAGTGAAGTGGCCAAGTTTGCGGATTACACTAAATTGTTCAGGGTGGTGAGAACCAGAGAGGATTGTGAGGCACTCCAAAGGGATCTGTTGAGGCTGGGTGAGTGGGCGTCAACGTGGCAGATGCAGTTCAATGTGGCCAAGTGCAAAGTAATGCACATTGGGGCCAAGAATCCCTGCTACAGATACAAGTTGATGGGGTGTGAACTGGCAGAGACTGACCAAGAGAGAGATCTTGGGGTCGTGGTAGATAACTCACTGAAAATGTCAAGACAGTGTGCGTTTGCAATAAAAAAGGCCAATGCCATGCTGGGAATTATTAGGAAGGGAATTGAAAACAAATCAGCCAGTATAATAATGCCCCTATATAAATCGATGGTACAGTCTCATTTGGAGTACTGTGTGCAGTTCTGGTCACCGCACCTCAAAAAGGATATTATAGCATTGGAGAAAGTCCAGAAAAGGGCAACTAGAATGATTAAAGGGCTGGAACACTTTCCCTATGAAGAAAGGTTGAAACGCTTGGGACTCTTTAGCTTGGAGAAACGTCGACTGTGGGGGTGACATGATAGAGGTTTACAAGATAATGCATGGGATGGAGAATGTAGAGAAAGAAGTACTTTTCTCCCTTTCTCACAATACAAGAACTCGTGGGCATTCGATGAAATTGCTGAGCAGACAGGTTAAAACGGATAAAAGGAAGTACTTCTTCACCCAAAGGGTGATTAACATGTGGAATTCACTGCCACAGGAGGTGGTGGCGGCCACAAGCATAGCCACCTTCAAGAGGGGTTTAGATAAAAATATGGAGCAGAGGTCCATCAGTGGCTATTAGCCACAGTGTGTGTGTGTGTGTATGTATGTATATATATATATATATATATATATATATATATATATATATATATATATATATATATATATATATATATATATATATAATTTTTTTTAGCCACTGTGTGACACAGAGTGTTGGACTGGATGGGCCATTGGCCTGATCTAACATGGCTTCTCTTATGTTCTTATGTTCTTTGGGGGGGGGGGGACAGTGGGAGGGCTTCTAGTGTCCTGGCCACACTGGTGGACCTCCTAAAGGCATCTGGTTTTTCTGGCCACTGTGTGACACAGAGTGTTGGACTGGATGGGTCATTGACCTGATCCAACATGGCTTCTCTAATGTTCTTCTGTCTGGGGCAAGGGATGCTCTGCATTGTTGGTGCTTGGGGGGGGGGGGCAACAGTGGGAAGGCTTCTAGTGTCCTGGCCGCACTGGTGGACCTCCAAATGGCACCTGGTTTTTCTGGCCATTGTCTAACAAAGTGTGTTGGACTGGATGAACAATTGGCCTGATCCAACATGGCTTCTCTTATGTTCTTATGTCTGGAGCAGTGATCCTCTGTATTCTTGGTGCTTGGGAGGGGCAACAGTGGGAAGGCTTTTAGTGTCCTGGCCCCACTGATGGACCTCCTGGTGGCACCTGGGTTTTTGGCCTCTGTGTGACAAAGTGTGTTGAACTGAATGGGCCATTGGCCTGATCCAACATGGCTTCTCTTATGTTCTTACCCTGCTCATGGGGGAGTGGACCTATACAAAATACACCCATTCTCAAAAAAAAAAAAACAACCACCCAATTTTACTATTGAAGAAAATCCTACAGTGATAAGGGCAGAAAAGAAAGATGGTGTTGAATCCCATTCCCAGGAAGCGACTGACAAGCAACTGGACCAGAAACTCAGGATCTGCTGGCAGGAAGAAACAACAGCAACAGAGAGTTGGATTCTTGATTTTGATTCTTGATTTTCATTCCTGGACGTGCTGTTTGCCCTCTCTCTCTCTCTCTCTCTCTCTCTTTCTTCTCTGTCTAGCAATAACACCCTGGCTTGCTCCAAATAAAGGGTCTTGGCTCCGTGCCACCCTTCAGCTGCCGTCTTCTGTCTTAAGCCTGGCGTTTTTCAAAAGTCAGGCCAAGAAAGCCCAGGCAAGGGTGCCCCCCCCAGTAGGAAGGGGGGGTCCAAGCATCTCACTGGAGGAAGGAAAGGGAGGGCAGGGAGGGGAACGGGGCTGGGGGGAGGGAGAGGCAGTTCCCAAGACCTGCAGCTGTTCCTAGCAGAGGTGGCAGGAAGGTGGGGGGGGGGTAGGGTGAGACCACCTCCTTCTCAGCTCCTGTGGGGGGGGCAGGCCCCGGGAAGGGAGGGGGAGCAGCTGCTGCCCCCAGTTGGAAGATGAGCCCTTCTGAAAAAGCTCTTGGACACAATCGGTTTGCGGCTGGGCCGGGGCGAATTTGACACAGGCTCACAGCTGCCTTGCTTCTGCCAGGGGAGTCCACGAATTTTCAAGAATCGGCCCTGAGCGAATCAGTCCCTCCTCTGCTGGGGGGTGGGGGAGGGGAGTAATTTATTTTTTTTTAAGGTTGCTAATGCTCTTCTGTACTCATGGACAGAAGGTTTGGGGGGGAAGCGATAGCTCCGTGTATAAAGGACCTCTTGTCCAATACGCACAAATATCCAATAAAGATACTGTCTCCAACGAATGCAGAAAATTCAGTTTCTTTACTGATGTCCAAACGTTGATATATCACTCATAGAAATTCCAGATAGGCTCTCTGTATGCAAAGGGAACTCAATAACATTTCCCAAGCACCATCAGCTTACAGGCATAACCGGTCTGATCTTCCTGTTTCGCGTTACTGCTTTATCCAAGCTAGAATTTTCATACCGCTAAAACAATCGTTATTATTGGACAAGAGGTACGTACTTTATACACGGAGCTGTTGCTTTTTCTTCAAATCCCCAGGTGGGGCAGGGGATCCAACAGTTTGGAGGCCCTCCCCCCACTTCAGGGTCATCAGAAAGTGTGGAAAGGGGAATGTCGGCTGGGCACTCCATTATACCCAAAGGAGACCGATTCCCATAGGGTATAACGGAGGTACCCCATAGGGTACCCCACAGGTATCTGGGGCGAGGGGCACCAAATTTGCGGCATAGCATCCGAAGCCTCTCCTCAAAACAACCACCAGGTTTCAAAATGTTTGGATCAGGGGGTCCAATACTATGAGCCCCAAAAGAAGGTGCTCCTATCCATTATTTCCAATGGAGGGAAGGCACTTAAAAGGTGTGTGGTCCCTTTAAATTTGATGGCCAGAGCTCGCTTTGAAATTCAATGATGCTTGTCACAACCTTGCTCCTGGCTCCGCCCCCAATGTCTCCTGGCTCCACCCCCAGTGTCTCCTGGCTCCACCCACAAAGTCCCCAGATATTTCTTGAATTGGAACTGGCAACCCTACATACCCACATCAGACTTTCTGTCCCCCTCCTCCGGATCTGTAGAAATTAAATCAATCAGTGAGGAGGAAATGGTTGCCAACTCCAGCCTGGGAGAAATTCCTGGAGAACTGGGGAGGAATATGACCTAGTATCAATGGTATACCATGGAGTCTCCTCTTCCCGTCTGTTTTTCTTCCAGGGGAACTGTAGTCTTTAGGCCAGGTAGGATCCCAGGAGATCTCCAGGCCCTGCCTGAAGGTTTGGCAACCAGAGTGAGTCACATGGAAGAAGGTAGGGGGGGAAAGGCAAGACACCATGTAACACGTCCCAACAGATTTCAAAAATCGACCAAAATCCCAACAAGGTAGTATCAAAAGTAGAAATTTCTTTCAAAATATTCACATATACACAATATTTTTATGCAGAACAAACAAGAGTAGGATAAACACTCCACAAAATTAGTCCTTAAAGAGCCAGCCACACGGCTTACATAAGAACATAAGAGAAGCCATGTTGTATCAGGCCAGTGGCCCATCCAGTCCAACACTCTGTGTCACATAGTGACCAAAAAAACCCAGGTGCCATCAGGAGGTCCATCAGTAGGGCCAGGACACTAGAAACCCTCCCACTGTGCCCCCCCAAGCACCAAGACTACAGAACATCACTGCCCCAGACATGAGAGCATAAGAGAAGCCATGTTGGATCAGGCCAATGGCCCATCCAGTCCAACACTCTGTCACACAGTGGCCAAAGAACCCAGGTGCCATCAGGAGGTTCACCAGTGGGGCTAGGAGGACACTCAAACCCCTCCCACTGTGGCCCCTCCAAGCACCAAGAATACACAGCATCACTGTCCCAGACATAAGAGAAGCCATGTTGGATCAGGCCAACGGCCCATTCAGTCCAACACTCTGTGTCACATAGTGACCAAAAAACCCAGGTGCCATCAGGAGGTCCACCAGTGGGGCTAGAAGCCCTTCCAGTGTGCCCCCCCCCAGCACAAAGAATACAGAGCATGACTGCTTCAGACAGAGGGTTCCAACAATATGCTGTGGCTAATAGCCACTGATGGACCTCTGCTCCATATGTTGATCCAATCCCCTCTTGAAGCTGGCTATGCTTGTAGCTGCCACCACCTCCTGTGGCAGTGAATTCCACGTGTGAGTCACCCTTTGGGTGAAGAAGTACTTCCTTTTTATCTGTTCTAACCCTACTGCTCAGCAATTTCATTGAATGTCTACTAGTTCTCAAATTGTGAGAAAGGGAGAAAAGTACTTCTTTCTCTACCTTCTCTATCCCATGCATAATCTTGTCACCCTCAGTCTATCATGTCACCCAGCAGTCGACATTTCTCCAAGCTAAAAAGCCCCAAGAGTCTTAACCTTTCTTCATACGGAAAGTGTTCCAACCCTTTAATCATTCTACTTATAGTTCACCGTTGGGCGAACTTCAATCCAAAGATTCTTTGGGGTGTGCTAAATTCTTATAATAATTCCCAGATGGAAACGGGCTTTTCTAAAAACCTTAAGCGTCGTTTTCACCATTTCACCATTTGCCCAAACGAGTAGCCCTATGGGAACATTGTGCAAATAGCAGTTACAGATCTGAATAAATGCTTAGTCATGAAGTAAAATGTTGAAAAACCCTTAATGGTGAGAACTGCTCTTGAGAAAACACCTCTGAGTCAATGTGAGTTTTCTGCATTGTGCAGGGGGTTGGACTAGATGACCCTAGAGGTCCCTTCCAACTCTATGATTCTATGATTCTAACTGTGACTGACAGAAGTTCACTCAGTTGGTTGCATGTGGAGGACTGGGGAATCAACGGTTCTCCCAAATTAGAGTCCGCGCTCTTAACCGCTCCCCCAAGCTGGCTCTCCAAACCCTAGTAGTTATCACTGAATCATTTGCCTAACGTTTTAGGGAAATTCTATCCTGCGTTCTCAACCCTTCATGAAGGGGCTCAGGTGACGGTCACTACCATATATAAGGGACAATCATGGGATAGTGAGTGCCATTCGTTAATATGTGAAGAAGTACTTCCTTTTTCTCTTGCTGTCAAGACCTATAGCATGGGTCTCAAACTTATGAGGGCCGGATCTGACATAAATGAGACCTTGTCGGATTGGGCCATGTGCATACCTATTTAAGATTAGGTAGCAGAAATATAAACTTTATAAAGGACACAGGCAACCACAATTAAAGGGTTTTTTTTAACAAAACATACTTTAAACATTGGTCTTAAAGGTGCTTTTGCTGTATTTTTCCCATGGGATCCAGGGAACTGGGCAAGGGAAGCTCTGACTCTTTCCTTCCTCCCCCAGGCGACCAGGAGGGGGAGGAGCCTCAGCCAACAGAAGGAAAAGAGACTTGGTTCCATAGCTCTGCTGTGCAATTGAGAGAGCCTGGCAAAGCAAGCTCTCCCTCCACCCCCCTTCCTCCCCAAGGGAGGAGCCTCAGCCAATGGAGAAAATAGAGGGTTTGCTCTGTAACTCCTGTATTGAGCAAGCCTGGCAAAGCAAGCTGTGATGCAGAAGGGAGCAAGAGAAAAGAGAAGGAAGCAGATGACAGCCAGTTGCTTGGGAGCCTGATTTGGCCCCCAGGCCGCATGTTTGACACCCCTGACCTATAACAACCTCTGAGGGTTTTCAAGGCACCAGACATTCAGAATTGGTTTGCCATCGTCTGGCTCTGCATAGCAACCTTTGACTTTCTTGGTGGTCTCCCATTTAGTTACTAGCAGGGCTGATAATGCATAGCTTCCAAGATCTGATGCGATTGAGGTAGCCTGCGCCTTTTGAACCCATCACCCAGGTTCTACCATTTTGGGAAAGGGAGAAAAACCTGTTCTCTCTCCATTTTATCCACTCATGAATAATGTTATAAACTCTGCTGTGTCCCAGACCCCCTTAGTCATCTATTTAAAAAAAAAAAACCCATACTTTAAAACGGCTTACAATCTCCTTTATCTTCTCCCCCCAAAACAGACACCCTGTGAGGTGGATGGGGCTGAGAGAGCTCTCCCAGAGAGCTCTCCCAGAAGCCGCCCTTTCAAGGAGAGAGTCTCAGAGTGGCCTACAATCTCCTTTCCCTTCCTCCCCCACAACAGGCACCCTGTGAGGTGGGTGGGGCTGAGAGAGCTCTCCCAGAAACTGCCCTTTCAAGGACAGAGGCTCAGAGCGGCCTACAATCTCCTTTCCCTTCCTCCCCCACAACAGACCCCCTGTGAGGCAGGTGGAGCTGAGAGAGCTCTCCCAGAAGCTGCCCTTTTAAGGACAATCTCCTTTCCCTTCCTCCCCCACAACAGACACCCTGTGAGGTGGGTGGGGCTGAGAGGGCTCTCCCAGCAGCTGCTCTTTGAACATATGAAGCTGCCTTATACTGAATCAGAACCTCCTGGGTCCATCAAAGTCAGTCTTGTCTAGTCAGACTGGCAGTGGCTCTCCAGGGTCTCAAGCTGAAGTTTTTCACGCCTGCTTGCCTGGACCCTTTTGAGTTGGAGATGCCGGGGATTGAACTTGGGACCTTCTGCTTACCAAGCAGATGCTCTGCTACTCAGCCACTGTCCCTCCCCTTTCTACGATTTCTCCCATTTCTACGATCGCCTTTTTGTGATGAGGTGTTCCAAACTCTGCGTAGGATTCCAAACACGATAAACATGCAATGGCGTTGACTCACCGAGGCTAAAAACCACGACAGATGTCAACTGGTTAAAAGTGTGCAAACCTGAAGAATACACGTCAAAGCAACCCAGAATGCTTTCGATCAGGGGTGGCCAAACTAGCTTATGGAGCAGAGGTCTATCAGTGGCTATTAGCCGCAGTGTATTGTTGGAACTGTCTGGGGCAGTGATGCTCTGCATTCTTGGTGCTGGGAAGGGGGGGAAAGTGGAAGGGCTTCTAGCCCTACTTGTGAACCTCCTGATGCCACTGGCATGGGGGGAGGTTGGCTACTGTATGACAGAGAGTGTTGGACTGGATGGGCCATTGGCCTGATCCAACATGGCTTCTCTTATGTTATATCTGGGGCAAGTGATGCTCTATATTCTTGGTGCTTGCGGGGGCACAGTGGGAGGGCTTCTGGTGTCCTGGCCCCATTGATGGACCTCCTGATGGCACCTGGGTTTTTTGGCCACTGTGTGTCACAGAGTGTTGGACTGGAGGGGCCATTGGCCTGATCCAACATGGCTTCTCTTATGTTCTTATGTGACACAGAGTGTTGGACTGGATGGGCCATTGGCCTGATCCAACATGGCTTCTGTTATGTTCTTATGTGACACAGAGTGTTGGACTGGATGGGCCATTGGCCTGATCCAACAGGGCTTCTCTTATGTCCTTATGTGACACAGAGTGTTGGACTGGATGGGCCATTGGCCTGATCCAACATGGCTTCTCTTATGTTATGTCTGGGGCAAGTGATGCTCTGTATTCTTGGTGCTTGCGGGGGCACAGTGGGAGGGCTTCTGGTGTCCTGGCCCCATTGATGGACCTCCTGATGGCACCTGGGTTTTTGGCCACTGTGTGACACAGAGTGTTGGACTGGATGGGCCATTGGCCTGATCCAACATGGCTTCTCTTATGTTATGTCTGGGGCAAGTGATGCTCTGTATTCTTGGTGCTTGTGGGGGCACAGTGGGAGGGCTTCTGGTGTCCTGGCCCCATTGATGGACCTCCTGATGGCACCTGGGTTTTTGGCCACTGTGTGACACAGAGTGTTGGACTGGATGGGCCATTGGCCTGATCCAACATGGCTTCTCTTATGTTCTTATGTTTTTATGCTTAACATAAGAGCCAAAGAGAATAAATATAAAATGTTTCAGAGCCACAAAACATGGATGTCAGATGTTTGAGAGCTGGAAGACATGAACACCAGATGTTGGAAGGAAGGAAAACAGATGGAGGGGAGGGAGAGGTGGAAAGAAAGCAACCTTAACTTTAAATGCATTCTCCAAGCTCCCGGCTGGTTTGGCTTGGAAAAGCGATTTAAAGAGAGAAATGCTTTCTCCAAGCTGGCTGACGGGCTGGTGGGAGCTTTGAGAGTATGTGGGAAGGAGCCACATGTTATCCCGAGCCACAGTTTGACCACCCCTCCTTTGGACCCACAATTTCACAGCTGAGTGTCCAAACTGGACAATGCACCAAATTTCAAATGTTCACGAAGATTCACAGCCGCTCAAAAGCAAGCCAGAACGGGTGAGCGATGGAAGGAGACGGAGCTATCCTTTCTCTGCCCCTCCCTCCCCTAAGTCCAGCAACACCCCCCCTCCCGAGCAGGATAACCCACACCTAAATTTAGAGGTGGCACCGAGTCGTTGACTCCCCCCCCACCCACATGCCAGGCACGCAGCGACAGAGAAGCAAAAGAGAAGTGGTGAGAAATGAGGTAACCAGGGGAGGAGAAAAGCCACCTGCAAAAGGTTGTGAGAGTTCTAATTACAGCTAGCACCCACGAGAGGGTCTCTTTTGTTTTTTTGGGGGTATATTTTTTTTCCGTACTGGGTTAACCACAACATTACCTCTCCTTGGCTCTTTGGCAGTGGGGAAGTCGAACAACATCAGACGGATATGTCACTTGCGCTTTCCTTGCACCTGCTCAGGCAGAATGGGGTAGAAATGTGTGAGGGGAGGGGAGTAGAGAGAGAGAGAGTCCCACTTCAGGCTCCTATTTAAAAGAAACCTTTGCGAAGCTCTCCCTGCAAGTAGAAATCTAGCAAGAAAAAGAAAGTGGGGTCAGCTAAACGTTTCCCCACTTTTCCCCACCTGGGAATATGTATCACTCACAGCCATCCTGTAATGTCAAGACGGTGTGCGATTGCAATAAAAAAGGCCAACGCCGTGCTGGGAATTATTAGGAAGGGAATTGAAAACAAATCAGCCAGTATCATAATGCCCCTGTATAAATCGATGGTGAGGTCTCATTTGGAGTACTGTGTGCACCTCAAAAAGGATATTATAGCCACCGCACCTCAAAAAGGATATTATAGCATTGGAAAAAGTGCAGAAAAGGGCAACTAGAATGGTTAAAGGTTTGGAACACTTTCCCTATGAAGAAAGGCTGAAACGCTTGGGGCTCTTTAGCTTGGAGAAACGTCGACTGTGGGGTGACATGATAGAGGTTTACAAGATTATGCCTGGGATGGAGAAAGTAGAAAAAGAAGTCCTTTTCTCCCTTTCTCACAAAACGAGAACTCGTGGGCATTCAATGACATTGCTGAGCAGTCAGGTTAGAACGGATAAAAGGAAGCACTTCTTCACCCAAAGGGTGATTAACATGTGGAATTCACTGCCCCAGGAGGTGGTGGCGGCTACAAGCATAGCCAGCTTCAAGAGGGGATTGGATAAGAATATGGAGCAGAGGTCCATCAGTGGCTATTAGCCACTGTGTGATACAGAGTGTTGGACTGGATGGGCTGTTGGCCTGATCCAACATGGCTTCTCTTATGTTCTTACATTACGGTTGCCAATCCCCAGGTGGAAAACAGGGGAGACCCGAGTTCTACAAAAAAGTCTTCAGTGAAATTTACAAGACTATGCTGTAACTGGTCAGTACAAAGAATTTTTTCAAAGACTCACTATTAAAAGAAAATCTCATACTATTTTATAACATATAATTTATATGTCCTAAACGATACGTCAAAATTAACAATAGAGCATTCGCCATTTTTTATCATGAAAGAGTCTATGTAGAGTAAAGACTCCAAGGAGCGCAAAGTCCTCGTCGGTGCTCTTTGACCTCTCCTGATCGATGACGATGTTGTCTGCAATGTCAAAAGCTGCTCTGCAGTAACGCTGAAGACTCAACACACGAGGCAGTGTCTTTATAACAACGTGCGAATGATAACACATTCCTTAGGTTTAAAAGCCGTGTTTTGGTTACAGACCTTCGTCTGGATCGATTCCCTTCGTGTTATCTGGAACCCGTGCTCACAACAAGATGCACGCGACTAGTCAGTTTCTTTATTTGGCATTAGCGCCAAATAAACCACTAATGCCAAATAAAGAGAACCGCTAACGCCGGATAAAGCAACTGACTAGTCGCGTGCATATTGCGGTGGGCATGGGTTCCAGATAATATGAAGTGAATTGATCCAGACAACCGAAACACGGCTTTGTAAAGCCGCTATATGTGTCTCTGCGTACTGTACCTCCTTCCTCGTCTGAAGAAGTGTGCACGCACACGAAAGCTTACGTTGTGAATAAAAGTAAGTTGGTCTTAAAGGTACAATTGACTCCTGTTTTGTTCTGCTACTTCAGACCAACGCAGCCGCCCATTTGGATCCATTTACCTGGGCAGTATAATAAAAAGTAGAGACATCACCATATATTTAAAGCGATGGTATTCCCAGTATTCCCAGTATGGCTGTGAGAGCTGGACCATAAGGAAGGCCGAGCGCAGAAGAATAGATGCTTTTGAGCTGTGGTGCTGGAGAAGACGCTTGAGAGTCCCTTGGACTGCAAGAAGATCCAATCCGTCAGTCCTCAGGGAAATCAACCCTGACTGTTACCTGGAAGGTCAGATGCTGAAGCTGAAGCTCAAATCCTTTGACCACCCAATGAGAAGGGAGCACTCCCTGGAGAAGATCCTGATGCTGGGGAAGACAGAAGGCAAAAGCAGAAGGGGACGGCAAAAGAGGAGATGGCTGGACAGCGTTACTGATGTAACAAACACAAATTTGAGCAGACTTTGAAGGAGGGCCTGGCTTGACTTTGCTCATGGGGTCGCAAAGAGTCAGACTCGACTGTGCGACTGAACTTCTTTGCAAATTAGGCCACGCACCCCTGATATACCGGTAGCTAATCCTCCAAGAGCTTTCAGGGCTCTTCATACAGGGCCTATTGTAAGCTCCAGGAGGATTGGCTATATCAGGAGTGTGTGGCCTAATATGCAAAGGAGTTCCTGCTACAAAAAAAAAGCCCTGCTAATTTGTATAGCTACAATGTACACTGCTGATTTATTAATGTGCCAGTAATATCCAAAAAGAGCCCCGTGGCGCAGAGTGGTAAAGCTGCAGTACTGCAGTCCTAAGCTCTGCTCACAACCTGAGTTCGATCCCAGCAGAAGCAGGTTCAGGTAGCCAGCTCCAGGTTGACTCAGCCTTCCATCCTTCCGAGGTCAGTCCAATGAGTCCCCAGCTTGCTGGGGGGAAAGTGTAGATGACTGGGGAAGGCAATGGCAAACCACCCCTTAAAAATTCTGCTGTGAAAGGAACGTCACCCCGGAGTCGGAAAACGACTGGTGCTTGCACAGGGGACTACCTTTACCTTTTTAACATCCAAAAATGCATGCAGGAAAAATAATCAGTGCAAGGAAACAGAAAAGGAAAGACTCTCAGGTTTGGTTTGCTGAAAGGAGAAGCCAAATTGAAAGGCGGATTCAGGCGGCAGAAACCGAGGGAAGAGAAATTGGAAATGCTTGCAGGGAAAACATAACCGGGGCAACTTCGGCTGGAGATTGCTTTAAGCAAAAGCCCCCCTCCCCCGGTCTCTCCTCCCCCTGACAGCAAACACCCCACTTTCTAATGAGGAGCACCAAATGGCTCTGAAATCAATCTCCGTCCGTTCAAATGGGCTGATTCTCCCTATGGGATAGACACAAAGGCGGACTTCATCGGACAGCCGCGGAAGAGGGGGAGGGTGGCTGCCTCGACCAGAAGAGACGTGGGGTGCCCCATTTCCTCACAGCTTCCCCAAGCACACATCCAGACTCTCTGGGTATCAGGTGGCGGGGCCCAACTTGCCCAGTTTTGTCCAGTTTTAACTTCCAGCTCGTCTTCAAACACAGGGTTGCCAAGTCCTATTCAAACAATATCTGGGGACTTTGGGGGTGGAGCCAGGAGACTTTGAGGGTGGAGCCAGGAGACATTGGGGGTGGAGCCGGAAGCAAGGTTGTGACAAGCACAATTGAACTCCAAGGGAGTTCTGGCCATCACATTTAAAGGGACCCCACACCTTTTAAATGCCTTCCCTCCACTGGAAATAATGGACAGGGGCACCTTCTTTGGGGGCTCATAGAATGAGACCCCCCTAGTTCAATCTTTCTGAAACTTGGAAGGTATTTTGGGGGGAGGCACGGGATGCTATGCTGCAAATTTGGTGCCTCTCCCTCAAATAACAGCCCCACCCCAAGAGCCCCAGATATCCACAGATCAATTGGTCTCCATAGGGCATAATGGAGAGCCTAACAGACATTTCCCTTCCCCCACCCGCTTTCTGCTGACCCTGAAGTGGGGGAAGGGCCCCCAAACCGGGGGATCCCCTGCTGCCACCTGGGGATTCAAAAGAGAACTACTGTGATGTGCCGGCTAACAATATTTATTAAAATCATTTAAAAACCTTTGCAAATATCTTTTTGAGCTTCGTATTATGACAGAGTTCCATTTTCACATTTCAATATGGCAAAAAAAAAAAAAAGTCCAATGAGCACCCGGATGTAAGCTCGTTTCGTCAATGGACTTCCTCAGGAGTAATCTTTCATTAAGCTCCAGCCACTTAAGTGCTGTCAAAGGAATGACTGGCTCGAAATTAAAATTAAAAAGAATTTAAAAGAATTAAATGGAGAGAGCAGAAGAGCAATTGGCCGTCCAAAAGAACAGCTTGTTTTCAATAAAAGTATTGTAGAGAGCCTTAAAGGCCAGTAGTATGTCTTAGCGGTAGTCTGTGCGAAAAGGATCTCGGGGTCTTAGTGGACCATATACTGAACATGAGTCAACAGTGTGATGCAGTGGCTAAAACGGCAAATGCAATTTTGGGCTGTATCAACAGAAGTATAGTTTCCAGATCACGTGATGTGATGGTATCGCTTTACTCTGCTCTGGTAAGATCTCACCTGGAGTATTGTCTTCAGTTTTGGGCACCACATTTTAAGAAGGATCTAGACAAGCTGGAACGGGTCCAGAGGAGGGCCACGAAGATGGTGAGGGGTCTGGAGACCAAGACCTATGAGGAAAGGTTGAGGAGCTGGGCATGTTTAGCCTGGAGAGGAGGCGGCTGAGAGGTGATATGATCACCGTCTTCAAGGATTTGAAGGGCCGTCCTATAGAGGATGGTGTGGAATTGTTTTCTGTGGCTCCGGAAGGCAGGACCAGAACCAATGGGTTGAAATTAAATCAAAAGTTTCCGGCTCAACATTAGGAAGAACCTCCTGACCGTTAGAGTGATTCCTCAGTGGAATAGGCTTCCTCCTTGGGAGGTGGTGGGCTCTCCTTCCTTGAGGTTTTTAAGCAGAGGCTAGATGGCCATCTGACAGCAATGAAGATCCTGTGAATTTAGGGGGAGGTGTTTGTGAGTTTCCAGCATTGTGCAGGGGGTTGGACTAGATGACCCTAGAGGTCCCTTCCAACTCTGTGATTCTATGATTCTAACTCCAGAAGGCTTGTGCATCTGGTCAAAACAAATAAGTTTGGACTGGCTTTAGCTCCTAATAGAAGCACGTGCACTTAAATGTTATAGAGTGTATTTTGGTTTATTCTAGGATGAAAAAACTTGAATATTTACATTGGGCTGTAACAAAAGGCTGGTAACCCTGGAAGAATTGTATGAAAGATTACTCCTGAGGAAGACCATTGACAAAATGAGCTTACATCCGGGTGCTCATTGGACATTTTTTTTTTTGCCATATTGAAATGTGAAAATGGAGCTCTGTCATAATATGAGATACAAAAAGATATTTGCAAAGGTTTTTAAATGATTTTAATAAATATTGTTAGCCAGCACATTACAGTAGTTGCTTTTTGTATTACCTGTCTTATTAACTGTGATCCCTTTTTGTTGATTATACTGCCCACCTGGGGATTGGCAGACAGAGTCCGCAATAAATCCGCATTCTGCCCTGGATGCTTGCTGGGTGACCTTCAGTCAGTCACTGTCTCTCTCTCTCAGCTCAACCGACTTTGCAGAGTTGCTGTGATTCTAACATGGAGGAGGAAATTCTCATGAGGAACTCGCAGGGCTCACTTTGTAGCCGAGCTCCTTTGCATATTAGGCCACACACCCCTGATGTAGCCAATCCTCCTGGCTCTTCTTACAGGGCCTACTGTAAGCTCTTGGAGGATTGGCTACATCAGGGGTGAGTGGCCTAATATGCAAAGGAGCTCTGGCTACAAAGTGAGCCCTGGGGACTCCTAAGGAAGAAGGGATTAAAAACGTGATAAGAGGTTCAAGGTTGGTCTCAGACTGGAACGCGAGCTGAGCTTTGTGGAAGGTTCAAACAACTTGTATGAAGAAAGGCTAAAATGCTTGGGGCTCTTTAGCTTGGAGAAATGTTGACTGCGGGGTGACATGATAGTGCTTTACAAGATACTGCGTGGAATGGAGAAAGTAGAGAAAGAAGTACTTTTCTCCCTTTCTCAGAATATGAGAACTCGTGGGCATTCAATGAAATTGCTGAGCAGTCCAGTTAGAACGGATATAAGGAAGTCCTTCTTCACACAAAGAGTTATTAACGTGTGGAATTCACTGCCACAGGAGGTGGTGGGGGCTACAAGCATAGACAGCTTCAAGAGGGGAATGCATAAGCATATGGAGCAGAGGTCCATCAGTGGCTGTTAGCCACAGCTTATTGTTGGAAGGCTCTGTCTGGGGCAGTGATGCTCTGTATCCTGGTGCTTGGGGGGCACAGTGGAAGGGCTTCTAGCCCCACTGGTGGACCACCTGATTGCACTTCGGGTTTTTGGCCCCTGTGTGACACAGAGTGTTGGACTGGATGGGCCTTTGGCCTGATCCAACATGGCTTCTCTTATGTTCTTATGGCTGGGGCAGTCATGCTCTGTATTCTTGGTGCTTGGGTGGGGGGCACATTGGGAGGGCTTCTAGTGTCCTGGCCCCACTGGTGGATCTCCTGATAGCACCTGGGGGTTTTGGCCACTGTGTGAAACAGAGTGTTGGACTGGATGGGCCATTGGCCTGATCCAACAGGGCTTATCTTATGTTCTTATGTGACACAGAGTGTTGGACTGGATGGGCCATTGGCCTGATCCAACATGGCTTCTCTTATGTTCTTATGTGACACAGAGTGTTGGACTGGATGGGCCATTGGCCTGATCCAACAGGGCTTATCTTATGTTCTTATGTGACACAGAGTGTTGGACTGGATGGGCCATTGGCCTGATCCAACAGGGCTTCTCTTATGTGACACAGAGTGTTGGACTGGATGGGCCATTGGCCTGATCCAACATGGCTTCTCTTATGTTCTTATGTGACACAGAGTGTTGGACTGGATGGGCCACTGGCCTGATCCAACATGGCTTCTCTTATGTTCTTATGTGACACAGAGTGTTGGCCTGGATGGGCCATTGGCCTGATCCAAGATGGCTTCTCTTATGTTTTTATTATGAAAGCAAATCTGGCAAGCGTTTTGAGAAGGGAGGGGCAGATGGATCAATGTATAAAACCATTTTCTTTTGGGCCAGAACGTTAGTTCATCTAACTTGGTGGGGTCTTTCCTGTCATCTGCAACCTCACCTCAATTACCTGGAGGTGCCAGAGATGGAGCCTGGCTCTTTCCGCCAGTGAAAGAGGGGTTCCGGCCACTAATCCTAGACCGATGTCAATATATGCGTCTCCCTTGTCCCCAGAGAGAATAGTTTGCTCTAGGGGTCATTTCGTAGAAAAAGAGCTGCCAGAGCTCATTAGCGCAACTCATTTGCATACGCCACACACACACCCCTGACATCACCGGAAGGTGTACTAAATTATATCAGCTCAGCATCTACCTTACTCCTCCACTGGCAGCTGCTGGAATGGCCTTGGGTCAGCCATAGCTCTCATCGGAGTTGTCCTTGAAAGGGCAGCTTCTGGGAGAGCCCTCTCAGCCCCACCCACGTCACAGGGTGTCTGTTGTGGGGGAGGAAGGGAAAGGAGATTGTAGGCCGCTCTGAGACTCTGTCCTTGAAAGGGCAGCTTCTGTGAGAATCCTCTCAGCCCCACCCACCTCACAGGATGTCTGTTGTGGGGGAGGAAGGTGAAGGAGATTGTAGGCCGCTCTGTAGGCTTCCCAACCCTCCCGCTCTGGCGGGAGTCCCCTGGGTTTGCAGCCTCATCTCCCGGTCTTCAAGAAGTGGGAAGCGGGGGGTGGGGGGTGGGGGGTGGAGGGGGGGGAGAACATACCTGTAGGCTTCATTATAGAGCTCCTGAGCCATTTATAAAATGTCTGCCGCTTTAAGGCTGGGCAGGGAGCAGGAAGGGCTTGGGAGAACAGCCCCGCCCTTTCTTTTGCTTTCACTTTCACAGCAAGAGTTCTCCGAAGAAGATCTGGTAAGTGTGTGTGTGTGTGTGTGTGAGGGAGGGGGCAGGGGATTCCCTGGTTTGGAGGCCCTCCCCCCTTTTAGAAAGTGTGGGGGGGGAGGGAAATGTCTACTGGGCATTCTATTATTCCCTATGGAGAACGATTCCCATAGGGAATAATAGGGAATTCATCCGTTGGTATTGGGGGCTCTGGGGGGGCTATTTTTTGAGGTAGAGGCACCAAATTTTTAGTATAACATCTAGTGCCTCTCCCCAAAATACCCCCCAAGTTTCAAAACGATTGGACCAGAGGGTCCAATTCTATGAGCCCCAAAAGATGGTGCCCCTATACTTCATTATTTCCTATGGAAGAAAGGAATTTTAAAAGGTGTGCTGTCCCTTTAAATGTGATGGCCAGAACTCCCTTGGAGTTCAATTATGCTTGTCACATCCTTGTTCTTGGCTCCACCCCCAATGTCTCCTGGCTCCACCCCCAAAGTCTCCTGGCTCCACCCCCAAAGTCCCCAGATTTTTCTTTAATTGGACTTGGCAACCCTACCGCTCTGAGACTCTGTCCTTGAAAGGGCAGCTTCTGGGAGAGCTCTCTCAGCCCCACCCACCTCACAGGGTGTCTGTTGTGGGGGGGAAAGGTAGAGATAGTGAGCCACTCTGAGACTCTGAGATTCAGAGTGTAGGGTGGGATATAAATCCAAGATGTTCTTCTTCCTCTTAAGATGCTTCTGGAATTATCATAATAAAACCTTGCTCCCTCTAAGCTGTGGAGTCTCGTGAGCAAAAACTCTTCTTTGTGAGCTGCTGCATAAATTAGCTTGCTCTGGGGTCATTCTTCCTGAGCTAAGACAAAAAGGTGTGAGCCAGAGACTAAAAAACTGTGAGCTACCTCACACTAACTCACCTTAGAAAGAACATTACTCACGTTATACTTTTAAAATTACCTTCTCCTAAGGCTTTTCATTCGTTTGTTTGTTTGTTTGTTTGTTTGTTTGTTTGTTTGTTTGTTTGTTTGTTTAATATCCTGCCCTCCCTGCCAGGGCAGGCTCAGGGGGGCTCGAAATTTGAGGTCACACATTTACATTGTGTGACCAACTAAAATAAAACAACAATAAAAACATAAAACATAAAAACAATTTCAAAAAACATCCACTTATAAGAACATAAGAGAAGCCATGTTGAATCAGGCCAATGGCCCCTCCAGTCCAACACTCTGTGTCACATAAGAACATAAGAGAAGCCATGTTGGATCAGGCCAGTGGCCCCTCCAGTCCAACATTCTGTGTCACACATAAGAACATAAGAGAAGCCCTGTTGGATCAGGCCAATGGCCCATCCAGTCCAACATTCTGTGTCACACATAAGAACATAAGAGAGAAGCCCTGTTGGATCAGGCCAATGGCCCATCCAGTCCAACATTCTGTGTCACACATAAGAACATAAGAGAAGCCCTGTTGGATCAGGCCAATGGCCCATCCATTCCAACACTCTGTGTCGCATAAGAACAGAAGAGAAGCCATGTTGGATCAGGCCAATGGCCCATCCAGTCCAACACTCTGTGACACACAGTGGCCAAAAAAAATATATATACACACACACACACACAGTGGCTAATAGCCACTGATGGACCTCTGCTCCATATTTTTGTCTAACCCCCTCTTGAAGCTGGCTATGCTTGTAGCTGCCACCACCGCCTGTGGCAGTGAATTCCACATGTTAATCACCCTTTGGGTGAAGAAGTACTTCCTTCTATCCGTTTTAACCTGACTGCTCAGCAATTTCATCAAATGCCCACAAATTCTTGTATTGTGAGAGAGGAAGAAAAGTACCTCTTTCTCTACTTTCTCCATCCCATGCATTATCTTGTAAACCTCTATCATGTCACCCCGCAGTCGACGTTTCTCCAAGCTAAAGAGTCCCAAGCGTTTCAAGCTTTCTTCATAGGGAAAGTGTTCCAGCCCTTTAATCATTCTAGTTGCCCTTTTCTGGACTTTCTCCAATGCTAAAATATCCTTTTTGAGGTGCGGCGACCAGAACTGCACACAGTACTCCAAATGAGGCCGCACCATCGATTTATACAGGGGCATTATGATACTGGCTGATTTGTTTTCAGTTCCCTTCCTAATAATTCCCAGCATGGTGTTGGCCTTTTTTATTGCAATCGCACCCTGTCTCGACATTTTGCAGTGAGTTACTTATGCTGGTCTCAAGGTTTCAGACCGCGATCTGAATGGCGGTGAGCCATTCTAAGAGCTCCTAGGATCGCGATAACGTGACGAGGCAGACCATCGGTGATGTCTCTATGGGCCAATCCCACTGCTGCAGATGTTATCGTTATAAAAAGACATGGCGGAAGAGTGTCGTTTTGCAGGCCCTGCAGAACTGTAAAAGATCTCGCAGGGCCCTGATCTCTTCCGGCAGCTCATTCCACCAGCGAGGGGCAGCAACGGAAAAGGCTGTTTTGTTGATTTGAGCCTCGCTTCTCTGATGCTGGGAACTGTCAACAGGTTTTGAGACCCGGACCAAAGTGCTCGCTGGGGCATATGCAGGGAAAGTAGGCTTCCCAATCCCCAGGTCCCAGAGGGGGATCCCCCGGTTTTACAGGCTTCCCCCCCTCCCCCAGCCAGCTGGCCGGCGGGGGAAGCCCCGCCCCCACAGCTATCATGCACCTCCATGAACGATTCCCATAGGGAATGATGGGGAATTGATCTGCA
Source organism: Heteronotia binoei (assembly GCF_032191835.1). Lineage (NCBI taxonomy): Eukaryota > Metazoa > Chordata > Lepidosauria > Squamata > Gekkonidae > Heteronotia > Heteronotia binoei. The sequence continues at coordinate 194,258,427 of NC_083224.1, read as the reverse complement.
GGTATCGGGGGCTCTGGGGGGGCTGTTTTTTGAGATAGAGGCACCAAATTTTCAGTATAGCATCTAGTGCCTCTCCCCAAAATACCCCCCAAGTTTCAAAAAGATTGGACCAGGGGGTCCAATTCTATGAGCCCCAAAAGAAGGTGCCCCTATCCTTCATTATTTCCTATGGAAGGAAGGCATTTAAAAATTTGTGCAATCCCCTTAAATGTGATGGCCAGAACTCCCTTGAAGTTCAATTATGCTTGTCACACCCTTGCTCTTGGCTCCGCCCCCAATGTCTCCTGGCTCCACCCCCAAAGTCTCCTGGCTCCACCCCCAAAGTCCCCAGATATTTCTTAAATTGGACTTGGCAACCCTAAGCGAAAGGCAGTCCCTAAGGTATGCAGGACACCTATAGGGCTTAAAAGGCAATAACCAGCACCTTGAAACAAATCCGGTACATTATCGGTAGCCAGTGCAGCGCTTTTTGATAGGAAAAAGTCCAGCAGGTACTCATTTGCATCTTAGGTCACACCCCCTGAGATTGCCATTGTTTCACACAGGGCTTTTTTGCAGAAGAGGCCCGGCAGGAACTCATTAGCATATTAGGCCCCACCCCTGACACCAAGCCAGCCGGAACTACATTCCTGCTGAAAAAAAGGCCCTGCTTTCTCCTATGTGACCACAGAGGCATGATGAAGATTTCAGTTTGTCTGCTTTCTAGGTTTTAGTTATTTTCCCATTTTTTTGTGGGGGGAAATGTTAGAAAGTTTGTCAAATCTTAGCAGCCAAATTCTCCCAGGGGGTTTGAACAATGGAGCCCAGAAGCTAGTATTTTTTTTTTTTGGGGGGGGGGGGAGTAAGAAAGAAAGCCCAATAAAATTTAGAGGTTCCGGAGCTCCTGCCCAAAATGAGGCCTGGTTTGCTCAGATTGCCATTGTAGGTGCTGGGTTTAAATCTAGCTGACTTTTTACTAGGGCTATCAATCCCCAGGTGTAGGCAGGGGGTCCCCCAGTTTGGAAGCCCTCCCCCTGCTTCAGGGTTCTCAGAAAGAGGGGGGGGGAGGGGGAGGGAAATTATTGCTGGGCACTCGATTATCCCCTATGGAGACCGATTCCCATAGAGTATAATGGAGACTTGATCTGTGGGTATCTGGAGCTGGGGGGCTGTGCTTTGTGGAGAGCCAGTTTGGTGTAGTGGTTAAGTGTGCGGACTCTTATTTGGGAGAACCGGGTTTGATTCCCCACTCCTCCACTTGCACCTGCTAGCATGGCCTTGGGTCAGCCATAGCCCTGGCAGAGGTTGTCCTTGAAAGGGCAGCTGCTGTGAGAGCCCTCTCCAGCCCCACCCACCTCACAGGGTGTCTGTTGTGGGGGAGGAAGGTAAAGGAGATGGTGAGCCGCTCTGAGACTCTTCGGAGTGGAGGGCGGGATATAAATCCAATATCTTCTTCTTCATCATCTTCTTTGAGATAGAGGCACCAAATCTGCAGCATAGCATCCAACACCTCTCCTCAAAAGACCCTCCAAGTTTCAAAAAGATCGGACCGGGGGGTACAGTTTTATGAGCCGCCAAAGAAGGTGCCCCTATCCTTCATTATTTTCAATGGAAGGAAGGCATTTAAGAAGTGTGCGATCCCCTTAAATGCGATGACCAGCACTCCCTTTGGAGTTCAATGGTGCTTCACACCCTTGCTCCTGGCTCCACCCCCAAAGTCCCCAGCAGTGTTCCGTCTAAGCTGAGTTAACGGGAGCTAGCTCACACATTTTTGTCTTAGCTCAGGAAGGATGACGCCAGAGCACAATTTATGCAGCAGCTCACACCCTTTAATGCCAGTCGCTCACAAAGTTGAATTTTTGCTCACAAGATTCCCCAGCTTAGAGAGAACATTGGTCCCCAGATATTTCTTGAACTGGACGTGGCAACCCTAGCCCAATTTGACCCATGAACGAACACATCCAGAGAGTGGGGAACCGAACAGAGAGAGTGCAAACCCAGTAGAGAAAATCCCTTGGCTGGTTCCATCACACTGTTCTGGGTGACTTTCTTTTTTTTTTTAATTTTCCACCCAGAGCTCATTCCCCCACTCGAGGCAATCATGCAGACCAGGGAGAAAAAAAGTACAAAAGATTTCCTGTCTGTGGGCGGATTCTATACCCAGCAGGTGTTCGAGAGGGGAACACCACCCGAAATGGTGGAGAGGGTTCCCCTCCGAGGGCGTTCTTGTGTTTTTAGAAGAGAGTTCTTTCCGAGCCATGGGCTGGTTGGGCTTTCCCCCGGGCGTGCGTTCTGTCTGCAGTGAAACTACTGAACCCCCTTCTTCTGTTTGCAAAACCGCCAAAGCTGGCAATCAAAATGAGGGGATAACAAAACCGTGGGGATGGCGTTTTATTGTGTCTCCGCACACTGATGGAGCTGTTTCCACAGAACCCTGAGAGAACTCTGGTTGCCAACCCCCAAGTGGCCACCAGACCTTTTAATAATTTTAAAATATTTTTAAAATAGGTTTAAATGCTTTTTTTAAATATAAAACTGCTTCAGACTTAATGTATTTGACACAGACGTTCACACCGACAGCCATGAAATGCATTTGAATTCTTATAAACAGAACTCATCGTGATTAGCTGATACAGCATACGCATAACTAGTTAATAATATAATAGACACGTTTTGTGTTTCCCACTTCGTCAGTATTATGATCTCTTCCGCTTGTGCTGTCTGTTACAAGGGAGTCAACCGGTTCCTTTTACTAGAAGCATAGCCAAGCCTTCGGCTCCATTGCTGGCCGCAATACTCTTCGTACAAATTGGATACAAGCGCTGAGGCTTCATGAAGGAACCCCCTTGAAAATATAAATAACAAAACTCGGACCTGGAAATTGCAGCTGGTGCAGAATGCCGCGGCCCGGCTGTTATTGGGCCTCCCAAGGTGGGGGCACATTCGGCCGGGTCTTCGGGCTCTGCACTGGCTTCCAATAATATACCGAGTCCGGCACAAGGTGCTGGTCATTACCTTTAAAGCCCTATATGGCCTGGGACCTGCCTACCTGAAGGACCGTCTCTCCCCACACGTTCCCCAGAGAGTACTGAGGTCTGGGATGCAAAACCTTCTCACCATCCCCGGGCCCAAAGAAGTCCGTCTCAAGACAACCAGAGACAGGGCCTTTTCTACAATGGCCCCCACATGGTGGAACCAGCTGCCGGAAGAGGTGAGGGCCCTGCGGGATCTTACTCAGTTCCGCAGGGCCTGTAAGACAAGCCTCTTCCGGTTAGCCTACGCCTGACTAGATAAATGTAGCTCATCAGACTTCAGTGAAATATACTGTATAGTTTTAACGTTAAGATTTTAAGGTTTTTAGGTTTTAAACGCTTCGACTTTTTTAAATGTAATAACTTTGCACTCTGTTTATTGTTTTATCGTTTGTTGTGAGCCGCCCTGAGCCATTTTATGGGAAGGGCGGGATATAAGTCATAGAATAAATAAATAAATGAATGAATGAATGAATGAATGAATGAATGAATGAATGAATAAATAAATAAATAAATAAATAAATAAATAAATAAATACAGGTTGTTTATGAACTAATACGATGCATTTCAAGGACCCAGGGGTGAAACCAAAACTTTATCTCCAAACAATTTAGCTATCGCAGGGAGCAAACACTCTTAAAAACTCACCCATTGTTCTGGCACCCCCCCCCCACCCTTGCACTGAAAATGTCACATGGGGGCACCCAATTTGGTGCCCCAAGAAGGCCAGTGCCCTAGACAATTGGCTAGTTTGCCTAATGGCCGGCAGGGCCAGCCCTGGGTATAATGCAGAATTAATCCACGGGAATCTGAGGCTCCGGGGGGGGGGGGCTTTTTTTTTGAGGTAGAGGCATCAAATTTTCAGCATAGCATCTGACACCTCTCCTCAAAACGCCCTCCAAGTTTCAAAAAGTTTGGACCGGGGGGGGCCCAATTCTATGAGCCCGCAAAGAAGGTGCCCCTATCCTTCATTCTTTCCAATGGAGGGAAGGCATTATAAAAGGTGTGCGGTCCCTTTCAATGTGATGGCCAGAACTCCCTTCGGAGTTCAATTGTGCTTGTCACAGCCTGCTGGAATACAAGTTATTTCCATTCCAGCCATTATAGAGTTAAAGGTTTGTTTACCTGAGGGAGGAAGTGATGTATTGTAACCTAAACCCAATTGTGAAGGGAGTCTTCTAAGCCTGGGAAACATGTAAACATAGCATTGGTCAGAAAACACACTAGGTGTGAAAAGCTTTGATGTTGTATGCAAGCTGAATTGCTCTTTTTCCTGTTCTCCGTGTTTTCTGGGAAGAAGATCTGGTTAGACAAAGAGTTGCGAAACCGAAGCCATGTAGAGTTCAGACGTATTTAGCCAAGCCGGTAAGCTAAGTTGTATTTCTTTTTATCCCAAGTACCTTTTCCTGATGTTTTTCTAGTAAACTGTATTTCTTTCGCTAAGCTCAAGTCTCGTCTCCAATTATTGCCACTCCGCACCTCTGAATTCAATCGTATTCCCCAACACCACTTTGCTGTTAGCACCACCCACAAGTCTCCTGGCTCCATCCCCAAAGTCTTCTGGCTCCACCCCCAAAGTCCCCAGATATTTCCTGAACTGGACTTGGCACCCCTACTCCGATGCCATTTGAAAATGGGTCCACCGGCAAACGCTCTGTGCGGAAACTGTTGCCTCGTGCTGCTCCACTCAGAAGGCCTCCCAGAGCCACTCAGCGCTTTTTGCAAAGGATCATTAATTTTGCCTGGTGGATGTTTAGAAACCATCCTTGGGGGGTCGTTCATTATCAGCGACTGGACCTGACAGGATTTGGGAGTATGCCAATCCCCCCCACACACACACATCCCACACGGTTATAATTCTATCAGCTGAATTATGACAGAAAATATCTCTTCAGGGAAGAAAGGGAGAGGCAGGGAAAACCCCTGGTAGTATTGATACGATGGTCCGCCTGAGTCCACCGTGGCATTGACCCTTCTGGATTCATGATGAAGTGACCGAAGGCCTTCATTTTTAAAAATTAAATTTTTGCAGATACAAAGGCTAAACCAGAGAAAGAGAGAGACAGAGAGAGAGAGATGCTTTGTAAGAAGAGCCCTGTAAGCTATTGGAGGATTGGCTCAGGGCTGGATTAACAATTAGGCCATTTAGGCCTAATGCCCCAATGCCTTTAGCGGCCCCAATGTTTTTAGGGGCCCTGGGCCAGCTCCCCATTTTCCCCCTGCATGCACAGCCAGCTACTGAGCCGCTCTGGTCCTGACTTGCCTGGTGCAGCTGCTGCCGGCGTTGTCACCAAGTTTGCCTCTCTCTGCCTCTCCCCTGCAATTTTGTCAAAGGGGCTTTTGAGAAGGGGCCTGCAGGCCGCAGCAGGGGCTGCGGACGGTGGTGGTGGGGTGCTCCAATTCTGAGATAATTTGGGAGGGCTCCCGAGATTTCGACTGCCTAGGGGCCTCCACAGGGTTTAACCCGGCACGGGATTGGCTACATCAGGGGGTGTAGCCTAATATGCAAAGGAGTTCCTGCTACAAAAAAGCCCTAGACAGAGATGATAGAGAAAGAAAGAAAGAAAGAAAGAAAGAAAGAAAGAAAGAAAGAAAGAAAGAAAGAAAGAAAGAAAGAAAGAAAGAAAGACGATAGACGATAGATAAACGATAGCTAGACAGATAGATAGACAGATGATAGATAGAGAGCTCTCCCAGCAGCTGCCCTTTCAAGGACAACTCCCATGAGAGCTCTGGCTGACCCAAGGCCATGCCAGCAGGTGCAAGTGGAGGAGTGGGGAATCAAACCCAGTTCTCCCAGATAAGAGTCCACGCACTTAACCACTACACCAAACTGGCTCACATGACAGAGAGATGGCAAAAAGGCCGTTGCTGTCCTCAGCTATAGGCCTGGTGCATCATCTCTCCTTTATGGAGATACAGACCTGAATCCACTGGCCAATAGAAATAGAGGGAATATTTGCTCATTCCCTTATTGAAAGATTCAAACACGTCCCTGCAGCGCTGTGTTATGGGAGCCTCCACAATCAGAGGCAGTCAACCTCTGAATACCAATGCCAAGAAGCAACATCAGGGGAAACCTCAGACTGTATGCCCTCTTGTTGCACCTCCAGAAGAACTGGCTGGCCACTGTGTGAGATAGATAGATAGATAGATAGATAGATAGATAGATAGATAGATAGATAGATAGATAGATAGATAGATAGATAGATAGATAGATAGATAGATAGATAGATAGATAGATGATAGATAGATAGATAGATAGATAGATAGATAGATAGATAGATAGATAGATAGATAGATAGATAGATAGATAGATGATGGATGGATGGATGGATGGATGGATGGATGGATGGATGGATGGATGGATAGATAGATAGATAGATAGATAGATAGATAGATAGATAGATAGATAGATAGATAGATAGATAGAAAGAGAGAGATAAGATATATATATAGCTATATATATATATAGAGAGAGAGAGAGAGAGAGAGGGAGGGAGAGAGAGAGAGACGACCCTGAAGTGGGGGGATGGCCTCCAAACCGGAGGATCCCCTGCCCCCACCTGGAGATTGGCAACCCCAGAGTCTTTATTTCTTGCAGTCAGTCATTTGGGAACAATTCCTCCAGAGCCTCTTCCTGGGACTGACAAACAAATCAATAGAAGAACAAAGCGGTAGACAAGTGCACCTTTAAGACCAACTATGTTTTATTCAGAACGCATATGCTCTTAAGCAGACTCCATCGGACAAAATGGGAATGGCAAGCAGCAGTTCTTAAAATAAGTAGGCAGTGAGTTGGTACATAGAATCATGGGAATGTTTTTAACAGATTAAAAGAATCACAAATTGGGGTCTGTGTTTGTTAGCTCAGGCTGAGCCCATCTCGGAGGAGCAGCCACGGCGAGCGGAGAAGAGGCGGGAGTGGCGCAGCAGTGTCGCCTGCTCCGAGACGGGGCGGCTCGCCACGCTCCCCGGCGCCGTTTCCCCCCCCCTCCCCCTAGCTCCACCCCAGTGTCTCCTGGCTCCACCCCCAAAGTCTCCTGGCTCCACCCCCAAAGTCCTCAGATATTTCTGGGGTTGGACTTGGCAACCCTAGTTGGTATATGCAATAAGACAAACAGCCAATATCCCCCATCTGAGTACGTCAATGCAAAAAAACAAAAACAAAAAACAAATATTCTGATAACACTGTTCTAAAAGAGAAATAATATCAGTTAGCCATTAGAAAAACAGGCCGCATTATAGTGGGAGGTGGGTTAGAATATGTAATGAGAAAAACAGCCCACATCCCTCATTCCACATCAACACACACAAAGAACACGTTATTCTGATACACTGTTCTAATAGAAGATATAATATATATATTATATATATAATAGAAGATGTACTATCTGGAAATAATAACAGGGCTGGTGTGTGTGTGGGGGGGGAGTCTATTTTCAACAAGAACTACTTCCTTATTTTTCATTTCCTGAGACCAGGCAGCCATGTTGGAGCGGTTGGGTGTCTTGCAAATGTCTGACCTCCTTCCCGGAGCTTGCCCCAAACCCCGTGATGCCAACCGAGGAGAAAGCGTCGCTGATGGATTAGAGGAACAGAAAGGAGGTAGAGAAATAGAGTGGCCATCTGTCCAAAGAAGGGAGAAGTCAGCCCTGAGGTATGTCAGCCACAGAAGTTTTGGGATGCCTGATTCATGATATGACTAAAACGTCTTTCACCAAGCTGCCCAGAACCGGGACGCAAACTCTGGTTGAAACTCACTTTGCCACCCAGGACTTAAGATCGAGTTGCTGCTCCTAGCATATAGAGATCATTCCTTTGCCTCCAAACCGCCACGGACGGCTAGCTCTTCTTCCGTGGCATTTCTTGACAGCAGACCACAGCTGCGAAAGCAATTCTCTTTCTCCTTTCGTCGGTCAAGTCTCCGAGTCTGATTCGCGAGCCCGCCCGGCCAACCCCATTGGCCAAGCCTACGTGAGGTCACAGAATGTTTACAGGCGCCCCCTGGTGGCTCGGGCTGCAGATTTCAGTGACAGAATGTTTGCAGAATAATGCAATGACATCACAGCAAGTCAGATGCCTGACTGGAGAACTCGGGGACGTCGTCTCGCTCTTGCCCGGCATGTTATAAACTTTAAAAGGGAGCTTCGGTGTTTTTGAATGGTCCCAGACTTCTTTTTGTTTCTTCTCAATAGACTTGCTAACGATTGCCACTGCTCCACGTTGGCTCTAGGGTGCATGCCGCCCCAGGCAGGCTCCCTGCCCTCCACCCCACCCCTGCTGCCCTCCCTCCCCACTGCTGCAACGCGGCACTGTGCTCTGTCACCCCCACACACACCAGCTTTGATGTGGGCGGAACTGGAAGTGAGGGGGAGTGAATCCTTCTTCTGCGCGTGTTTCAAAGGATTAATGTCGCATCAGCACGCTCCTCTGGTCGCGCGGGGTGGGGGTGGGTGAAGCGCAAAGGAAGGAAGGGGGTGGTGGCAGCAGCGGGGGGAGACAGGCAGGCAAGCAAACGATGTGGTTGTCATGGGCACGGCGGGAGCCAATTTGGCACCCCCTCCTCCCGGCGCTCTAGGCAACTGCCTAGCTTGCCGAGTGGGCGAACCGGCCCGGCTACTGCTTATAAATGGATCCTCATCCAATTAGTTCATTATTTCCCTCCCTCTATTTTATTTTCTCAGTGACCTTGTTTGGTAGGTGAGGGTGTGAATTGGGACATAATTATTGGTGCTGGTGTTAATTGATTAATTAATTGCCCCATCCTAGCTTACAGTAGGCTTTGGTCAATGTACAAGGCAGCATCATAAAAACCGCACACAAGTTAAAAACTGACGCAATAAATTAAAACTAGAATTTAAAATTTCCCCCCAAAAAAACAGATGGCGTCCTATGAGTTTTGTGTTCGCATTCTGTTCCTACCCCCAACAGCCTCCGTGTGCCTTCAAACCTCAGAAGGCTTAAGAAGAGGCTGGGAACAGCTTGCTTCTAAAAAGGTGTGCGTGCCTTTAAATCTGAATGGGGTTAGGCAGAGCGAGCTTGCAGAACAACATGCCTAAGGGAAGGGAAGGAGCCCAGAACCGCCGTTTGTTTTACAGTCCCTTAAGAAGCTGTTTGCACACTAAAATAGTAACCTCTGTTTTCCCTGTGTTAGTCTGACAAACTGGGTTGAGCATAGAACAGTCAACAACTCCCATGGTGAGTAAATTACCCCACTGAGACCACAAAGTGTGTGCTTCCAAATTGTGTTTATTTTGGTTGCTGTGTGCATCTGTATGTGTGTGTGTGTGTGTGTGTGTGTGAGAGAGAGAGAGAGAGAGAGAGGAAACAGAAGTGCAACCAGCTACTTGTGGGATAAGGAAATGAAGACTGTATTCAAGGAAACTACACAGCTGTATTTTTATTTATTTTAGGGAAAATCCCCTGTCCCAACTCCCAAAGTCCCCAGGTATTTTCTGAGTTAGACTTGGCAACTCTAGATATACTGGGGGGAGGGGGGGAGAGAGAAAACTTACAAAGCATCTGATGGGGGGGATGGAAAAAAGAAGATGCCAGCCGATGTAAACCGTTGCTGCCTCAACCAAAAGCCTGGCAGAACATATCTGCCTTACAGGCCCTGCATGAGGTCCCACAGGGCTGTGGTGATATTTGACAGAGAATTCCTCCAGGTTGAGGCCAGGACCAAAAAGGCCCCAACTAGGCTTCCCAATCCCCAGGTCCCAGCAGGGGATTCCCCGGTTTTACAGGCTTCCCCCCGCCCCCAGCCAGCTGGCCGGCGGGGGAAGCTCCTCCCCCACAGCCCCCCTGTACCTCTAGATCTTGGGCAGGACCTGCAAACAGGTCCAGTTTTAAAATGTGTGTGTGCCTTTAAATTGGAGCAGGAAGTACTTCATGGGGAAGGGTCAGCAACAGCAGACCTCGTGGGAGTGCAGCCCCTCTGTTTGTTTCGCTTTCCTTTCGGATAAGTGAGTCGGTGTGTGTGTAAAAGAGCAGCGTAGCCCCTGTACTTTCCAGACCTGGTTGTGGAGGCACCAGAGACTCCTGCTTTGTTCTACCGCTTCAGTCCAACATGGCTGCCCACTTGAACCAGAGACAGTTAAGCGTGTGTGTGAGTGAGAGAGAGAAAACGAGCGGAGGGGAGGGAACTCTATTATTCCCTGTGGAGACTTATTCTCATCGGAAACAATGGAGAATTGATCCACGGGTATCTGGGGCTCTGGGGGGGCTGTTTTTTGAGGTTGAGGCAGCAGATTTGCAGCATAGCATCCAGTACCTCTCCCCCAAAATACCCCCCAAGTTTCAAAAAGATTGGACCAGGGGGTCCAATTCTATGAGCCCCCAAAAGAAGGTGCCCCTATCCTTCATTATTTCCTGTGGAGGGAAGGGATTTAAAAGATGTGTGGTCCCTTTAAACGTGATGGCCAGAACTCCCTTGAAGTTCAGTTATGCTTGCCACACCCTTGCTCCTGGCTCCGCCCCCAATGTCTCCTGGCTCTGCCCCCAAAGTCTCCTGGCTCCACCCCCAAAGTCCCCAGATATTTCTTGAATTGGACTTGGCACCCACCCTGCTCGACAGCCAGACCTCCCAGGGATTACCAGTAAGTTATCAGTGAAGCATAGCGCTCTCTCAGGGACATACTGGAGGAGATGGTCCCGCAGATCCCAGACCATTCAAGGCCTTAAAGGTCAAAGCCAAAGCCAGGGCTGGCCAAGCTGTGGCTGTTTCACACATATTGTGTGGCTCTCGAAGTCCCCACTGCCCCATCAACTGTCTTGGAGAAGGCATTTATCTCTTGAAATCACTTCTTCAAGCCAAGCCAGAAGGTGGCCTGGAGAATGCATTTAAAGTTAAAGTTGCTTTCTTTCCACCTCTCCCTCTTCCTCCTTTCCTTCCTGACTTACAGCTCTCAAACATCTGACGTTCATGTCTTGTGGTTCTCAAACTTCTGACATTTATTCTGTGCGGCTCTTATGTTAAGCAAGTTTGGCCACCCCTGGCCAAAGCCATCTACTCAACGTCATGGCAAAGTGGCAATTTGAACTCAGGTCTCCCTGCTCCAGCCCTCTCATCTCCACACTACAATAAGCTCTCTGGATAGATAGAAGCTAGCTAGACAGAGATTTTTTTTTTTTTTGCCTTTTTCAGTAAACTAGACTGGAAAAAAAGGGGGGGGGGGGTCTGCTGAATCCGCCTTCTTCCCAATGGAATTTCTGCTGAACGCATCTCACTGTGTTTGGAAATATCATCAGAAAAATAATTTGGCTACCAATTTGCAGCTTTAGCTTCAGGGAGAATTATGTTACAATTTGTGCAGACGTTTCTGGCCACTTTGGAGGAAGATTCTTGATTACTTTTTATTGGGGGGAAGGGATTGTTCTGGGAATTGGGGCCACATCATTATATCTTCATGCCAGCCCTGCTGGCAAGTCTGCCATGGTCCCATCAGGAGCCAATAATTCCCCACCCCCGGCTTGAACATATGAAGCTGCCTTATACTGAATCAGACCTTTGGTCCATCAAAGTCAGAATTGTCTTCTCAGACTGGCAGCGGCTCTCCAGGGTCTCAAGCTGAGGTTTTTCACACCTATTTGCCTGGACCCTTTTTTGGAGATGCCAGGGATTGAACCTGGGACCTTCTGCTTCCCAAGCAGATGCTCTACCACTGAGCCACCGTCCCTCCCCAAGGCTTGTTTCCCAAGTCTACTCTGTGGCCAGAAGAAGAAAAAAGAATGTTAAAAAAGCGGACTGACATAGTGGACTGACATCACTTCCTGGGGAAACCTGGAAGTGATGTCAGTCCACTATAGGAATAATTGGATACTCTATGGTTCTGGTGATTCCTAGAGAGGTGTGATGTCACTTCCAGGTTTTTCCCAGAAGTGACATCACACCGTCAATGACAGCACCCTCCCCCCATGGCTGTGCCCGGAAACCCAACCTGTTGGGCTTCCACTAATGGCAATTTTATCAGAGGTCACTATCTTGTTCTTCGACAAGAAGATTCAGGTTGTGGTTTTGAATTTCTGTGTACCCCAAAACAAGGTTTCCTAAACCACTTTGTAGTTGTGATGTAAGGTTGCCAAGTCCAATTCAAGAAATATCTGGGGACTTTGGGGGTGGAGCTAGGAAGCTTTGGGGGTGGAGGCAGGAGCAAGGTTGTGGCAAGCATAACTGAACTCCAAAGGGAGTTCTGCCCATCACATTTAAAGGGATCGCACACCTTTTCAATGCCTTCCTTCCATAGGAAATAATGAAGGATAGGGGCACCTTCTTTTGCGGCTCATAGAATTGGATCCCCTGGACCAATCCTTTTGAAACGTGGAGGGGATTTTGAGGAGCGGCATTGGATGCCATGCTGAAAATTTGGTGCCCCTATCTCAAAAAACAGCCCCCCCAGATACCCGCGGATCAATTCTCTATTATTCCCTATAGGAATCAGTCTCTATAGGGAACAATGAGTGCTCAGCAGACATGTCGTCCCCGCCCCGCTTTCTAATGACCCTGAAGCCGGGGGAGGGCCTCTAAACCAGGTGATCAAACACAAAGATTTTTTTAAAACTTAAAATATGCTTAAAAGATTAGCACTCTTACAATATTCTGTTTATTAAATGATCTCTGATAACTGAATTACCGTACCTCTTGCCCTGAATTATTGCATCAAAATCTGGAGACACTGTCCATCCTGTAGCAATCTTGAGTATGCTGTTCAGGTGTAGTTCAGGCATGTATCTGTAAATTGCAAATACTGACATTCGTAACAGAAATCTCATGGTCAATGCTTTGAGCCTAAGACCCAGGAGAAAACATGAAACGGTTGGGTATTGTGAGATTTTGTACATAAGTTGCTTCATATGCTGGTGAGCCAATGGAAAAAATAGAGGCTTTGCTCTGTAGCTCTTGTGCACTTCAGCAAGCCTGGCAAAGCAAGCTGTGATACAAAAGGAAACAAGTGAGAGAGAAGGAAGCAGATGACAGTGAGTTGTCTGCGTGTCCGATCCGGCCCTTGGGCCACACGTTTGACATCCCTGACCTAAGCATTTTCACAGCATTCCAGATAAAGAACCAGTGTGGTGGTAAAGCTTAGAGTACCAGCTCATGAGGAGTGCTGGGTTCTAATCCCCATTCAGCCACAAAAGCTTGCTGGCTCTCTCAGTCCAACCTACCTCACAGGGTTGTTGTAACAATACTATGAGAGCTGGAAACAGAGATTGTAATTGACATGCATGAATCCATGTTTGCCTTAGACGTACTGTGGCTCCAGAAGTAAAGTTTATGAGAGAAAAAGGATGAGGAAGGACCAGAACCACGAAACCGTGAGGAACCCTGGGCAGACAGTCCCTTTTTCGCTTGTTTGGATACATTATTTTGCCACTGGATATTATTTTGACATTGGAAGCTGGAAGGCTCTGCCTCAGATATTGGACACATTCTTTACAACGGAGAGGCATTTGCCCTGGACACATCATATTAGACAGTGACTTCGGGTTGCCAAGTCCTATTCATGAAATATCTGGGAACTTTGGGGGTGTAGCCAGGAGACTTTGGGGTGGAGCCAGGAGACATTGGGGTGGAGTTAAGAGCGAGGTTGTGACAAGCATAATTGAGTTCTCTGACCACTACATTTATAGGACAGCACACCTTTTAAATGCGTCCCTCCATTGGAAATAATGAAGGATAGGGGCATCTTCTTTTGGGGCTCATAGAATTGGACCCCCTGGTCCAATCCTTTTGAAAATTAGAGGATATTTGGGGGAAATGCACTGGATGCTATGCTGTGAATTTGGTGCCTCTATCTCAAAAAACAGCTCCCCCAGAGCCCCAGATATCCACAGATCAATTTTCCATTATACCCTATGGTAGGGTTTCCCAAACTTTTCTTTCCCGTGGCCCGGTTATTTTTACACTTCTCCTTCATGGCCCACTAAAATTTGGGGGTGGAGCCAGGAGACTTTGGGGTGGAGCCAGGAGACAGGAATTATGTCATTTCCTGTGGTGTCAAGGACCAAGTGATGTCACTTCCGGGGCACACTGAACCAAAACTCCACCTTCTCCTGTGTTGTCACTTCCCCCAAACCTGCCTCTTCTTCAGAAGTAAATTCATTTTCAGGAAAATCTCTCTGAAACTCATGATGAGCCAAAATGGGGGTGGAAAGTGGGCGGTCCTCTTTTCACCCCCACACCTGCATGCACCTATCTGTTTGTGTATTCTTCTTCAGCTTGCAAGCATTCCTAATGCCCATGTTCAATTGCCTGCACCACCTACACATCCCTTCCTCAACAGCACTGGCCAGTGTATGCAATTGGGAGTGCTGTTGCCATTGCCATCAGGAATGCCAGCACTGTGTACCACCCACACTGGGCCCTGGCACCTGCTCTATCTCAAAATATGCTGACACATTAGGCCGTTCCTTCAGCTGCTACTACTGAAACCCTGCCTCAAGCTACAACCAAGCTTGCTTGGTTTCAAGAAAATCTTTCGACAGCTATTTTTCATACTTTTCTTTGGTTGAAACATGGGGAAATTGCTGTGAAAGGTAGCATAGAATTATATTGCAATTAATGAATTAATTTCAAGTTATATGAAGTACATACAAGCTTTTCTGCAGTTATCCCAAAAAAGGATATTTATGAAGGGCTTGCAGCTTTTTACTGGCTGTGTTTCCCATGCCTTTAAAAGCAACCTGTTGTGCAGATACTTAGCCAGTGAACTACTTTCATCCTTTTTAATACCTATAGGAGGAGTTTAATTTTGGTGTCAGACAGCTGTTAAAAGCAGGACCTGTAAAATGGTGCCAAGTTCATAGTACCATCTCTTCCAGTGCTGTTGAGATATACCGCAGTAATCTCTTTCTGCCCCACACCTCTTACTCTCACTCATACAGAAATCTCATAGAAGGCCACCTGGCTACAACCGGGGGTGCCAACTTTTCATTGGCAGAGCTCCTGTGTCTGGAACAACAGTATGATTAACAGAAAAGTTTCATCCAGTAAAAATGGAAGGAAGGAAGGAAGGAAGGAAGGAAGGAAGGAAGGAAGGAAGGAAGGAAGGAAGGAAGGAAGGAAAGAAAGAAAGAAAGAAAGAAAGAAAGAAAGAAAGAAAGAAAGAAAGAAAGAAAGAAAGAAAGAAAGAAAGAAAGAAAGAAAGAAAGAAAGAAAGAAAGAAAGAAAGAAAGAGAAAGAGTGAGATGGAAGGAAAGGAAAAGAACGACATGGAAAGAAAGAACATAAACATAAGAGGAGCCATGTTGGATCAGGCCAGTGGACTATCCAGTCCAAAATTCCCTCATACAATGCCCCAAAAGCACCAGAATGTCCTCCAGTGAGGCCAGGGCACTAGAAGCCCTCCCACTGTTGCTTCCCCCCCTCCCAGCACCAAGAATACAGACAGAGCATCAGTTGCAGGGAAAGAAAGGGGGGGGGGGCAAAGAAAAAGAAAGCCTTCATCACCATCAGATGACCCCAGCCAGCGAAAATTCTGCCCAGGGGTCGTTTGGTAAAAAAAATTGCTACTGGAATGCCCCTCCCAGCTGAAAAAAAACACACACACCCTTCTTTGCCACCCAGGGAAATCTCCCCAAAAGAACTTATTGCAAGGCACATCAAAGCTCATACCTTCATGGGTCTAAAGTGCCAGTGGATGCCAGCTTTTCTCTCAAACACTGGGAGTGGGGAGAAGGAAGGAGAGGCAGCCCAGCTCCTCTCTGCACAACACAGAGATGGGGCCGGGCTAGCTTTGCTGGGGGCGGGGCTAGCTTTGACTTTTCTTGTGACCCAGCAGCGAGGCTTCCGTGGCCTGGTACCAGGTCACGACCCTGCAAATGGGAAACACTGCTCTACAGTACCTATTGTACCATAGAGTTTTCCTTTCCAAATGGCTAGGGCATCCGGGAAAACCACAGCGTTTCCCCGGAAATGCCTTGAGCGGCTGCTGCGCCCCGTCACGATGATGTCACTTCCGGGTGACGTCATCGCACCACCTGGATCTATCTTGCATTAGTGCCATCTGCCTAGGATCTGACCGCTTTGGAGAAAGGAAAATACTATGATCTTGCCTGAATAGATGAAGGAGCGCCATTGTGATTTTCATAGAATCATAGAGTTGCAAGGGACCTCCAGGGTCATCTAGTCCAACCCCCTGCACTTTATCTGATCGCTTTACTCATTTTATGATCGTTTTACTGTTTTTTAAGAGCCCCGTGGCTCAGAGGGGTGAAGCTGCAGTACTGCAGTCGGAGCCCTCTGCTCACGACCGGAGTTCGATCCCGGCGGTTCAGGTTGACTTGGCCTTCCATCTCATCAAGAGGCCTTCCACCTCATCATGAGGTGCAGGAAATATTAGACGCCAAGATAAAACGAGGGGTATTATACTACTTGATCCACTGGAGGTACTTTCCTCCCAGCTGTGACGAATGGGTCAAGTCACCAGACCGACGCGCCCCCTCACTTCTGACAAAGTTTTACCTACTGCACCCAGACAAACCCCGAGCACAAACTTAGGGGGAGCAGTATGTCAGGCTCTGTAACTCTAATATATTACAAATGTAGAATACTAACTATATGGACTCTTTGTACTAACCCAAGGCTCTTTGTTATACTGTAGTTCAGGGGTCCTCAACCTTTTTAAATAGGGGGCCAGTTCACTGTCCCTCAGACTGTTGGAGGGCCGGACTGCCGTTACTGTACAAGGCCGCAGGCCGTCAGTTCTCCGTCTTCTGCATCTCTCTCCCTTCCCCACACCACACACCCCGGCCTGGGAACTCACCTCACCTCGGTATCACCTCACACTCTGTCTCCGCCGCCTCAGCCCAGTGCCGGAAGTGTGCGTTGCTAACGCGAGTTTAGGTTGAACGTCACTTCCGGTCTGATTTTGCCATAACCCGGCGGGCCGCATAAACATCCTCAGCGGGCCGCATCTGGCCCGCGGGCCGTAGGTTGAGGACCCCTGCTGTAGTTAATGTGCATGTCAAAAGGAACAGCGAGCGATGTGTAAACTTTGTTGATGTTACCAAAGAACAAAAGAATGCAACCGTTGGGAGATAACACGGCCGCCAGGCATCTTCCCAGGGCAAGAAGATAAGCTGAAGCCCTTGTGTGAAAGTTTGCACCTTCACCCCCTTGATGTTATGGGAATGGGGACTTTGTTTAGAAAGTCTTTGATGTAGATTCTTTAAGAATAGTAACCGCCTGCTTCCAGGCATTAGTCTCAACTTCTGTACCCAGCTATGAGTTTCCAATAAAGTATACATTGTTTCAATGAATACTGCCTTGAGATTCCATCGCCTGACATTATCCTTCTGAGGTCGGTAAAATGAGTCCCCAGCTTGCTCGGGGGGAAAGTGTAGAGGACTGGGGAAGGCAATGGCAAACCACTCCGTAAAAGTCTGCTGTGAAAACGTTGTGAAAGCAACGTCACCCCAGAATCGGAAACGACTGGTGCTTGCACAGGGGACTACCTTTAACTTTTAAATTGCTAAATTATAAGAGCCCCGTGGCACAGAGTGGTAAAGCTGCAGTACTGCAGTCCTAAGCTCTGCTCAGGATCCCCGGTGGATCCCCGGTGGATCCCCGGTCGATCCCCGGTGGAAGCTGGGTTTTCAGATAGCCGGTTCGAGGTTGACTCAGCCTTCCATCCTGGAAAGCTCTACTCCACAAATGAGTCCCCAGCTTGCTGGGGGGAAAGTGCAGATGACTGGGGAAGGCAGTGGGCAAACCACCCCGTAAAAAGTCTGCCGTGAAAGCAACGTTACCCCAGAGTCCAAAACGGCCGGTGCTTGCACAGGGGACGACCTTTACCTTTTTGTACTGTTTTACTGTTTTAAAACTGCTGTCTTATGTTGTTAGCCGCCTTAAATCTTCATAGAATGGTTGGGATATAAATCTAGCATAATGAATAATAAATAATTTACAAATAAAGATCCACATTGAGGTTTTATCAGCAGACCTGGAGGGGGAAAATGTCCTGTGCCTTTATTAAAGGCTTCGCATGCAGAGATGAGCAACTGAAGCTTTTTGTAGCATAAAGGTAAATAACATTCCATGCAGTCTCTATTAAAGGGACAGGATATCCCCCCCCCCCCCCGCCTCTGGCAACCCTAACCTAAAGCAGGGATTACGGCGTATTTCCTGTCTTGAAATTGAAAATCATTTGCAATCAGCCTTCAGCTTCCCGGCCTAGCTCAGCTTCAAGGAACAGAAAATGATTTGTCATGGCACTGCAGCTCTAAACGTTAATAGGCACACAGCTAGGGTTGCCAACCTCCAGGTGGGGCCTGGGGATCTCCCGCAATGACAACCGATCTCCAAATAACCAAAATGAGATCCCCTTGAGAAAACTAACTGCTCTGGAGAGCGGAGTCAATGGCATTGTGCCCCACTGAGGTTTTGAATAGAGTAGGCAAACACGGAAACCACAATGTACTGATTAGTAACAACTGAAATAAACCACTGCACTACTTACATATTGCAAATAATTGCTCCACGGATATATCTTATATTCTAGTCATATATTCTTCACCAGCATTCTTAAGGGTGAATGAAACACGGACTGGGCCTAGGACCCATGTCGCTGTGCCTGTTGGATTTCGGACTGCTACCCAAACAAGAAGTCACTGCCACAGGAGGTGGTGGCGGCTACAAGCATAGCCAGCTTTAAGAGGGGATTGGATAAAAATATGGAGCAGAGGTCCATCAAGAAGATAGAAGAAGAAGAAGATATTGGATTTATATCCTGCCCTCCACTCCAAAGAGTCTCAGAGCGGCTCACAATCTCCTTTTACCTTCCTCCCCCACAACAGACACCCTGTGAGGTAGGTGGGGCTGGAGAGGGCTCTCACAGCAGCTGCCCTTTCAAGGACAACCTCTGCCAGAGCTATGGCTGACCCAAGGCCATGCTAGCAGGTGCAAGTGGAGAAGTGGGAATCAAACCCGGTTCTCCCAGATAAGAGTCCGCACACTTAACCACTACACCAAACTGGCTCTCCAGTGGCTATTAGCCACAGAGTGTGTGTGTGTGTGTATGTGTATATATATGTGTGTGTTTATATACACACATACACATATATTGGCAACTGTGTGACACAGAGTGTTGGACTGGATGGGTCATTGGCCTGATCCAACATGGCTTCTCTTATGTTCTTAATAAGTAGCACACGCCGTACCTGTTGGATTTCGGACTGCTACCCAAACAAGAAGTCACTTGCCACAGGAGGTGGTGGCGGCTACAAGCATAGCCAGCTGTAAGAGGGATTGGATAAAAATATGGAGCAGAGGTCCATCAGTGACTATTAGCCACAGTGAATGTGTGTGTGTGTATGTGGATGCGTGTGTGTGTATACACACACACACACACACACACACATATATGTTGGCCGCTGTGTGACAGAGAGTGTTGGGCTAGATGGGCCATTGGCCTGATCCAACATGGCTTCTCTTAGGTTCTTATGTGAAACAGAGTGTTGGACTGGATGGGCCACTGGCCTGATCCAACATGGCTTCTCTTCTGTTCTTATGTGACACAGAGTGTTGGACTGGAGGGGCCATTGCCCTGATCCAACATCTCTTATGTTCTTTGTGACACAGAGTGTTGGACTGATGGGTCATTGGCCTGATCCAAAATGGCTTCTCTTATGTTCTTATTAAGTAGCACCGTACCTGTTGGATTTTGGACTGCTACCCAAGCAAGAAGTATCACATTTATTGGTATTGCACACGTCTATCAACGAAAGGATACAGGACAAGTGGACTTTGGTACCATTACAGCAATTGGAAATTAATTTGCATTTCAAGTTGTGCTGTATTCATGACATTTGTACGAATTTTGGTGAAGAATACATGAATACGATATAAGAAATATCTGTGGAGCAATTAATTTGCAATATATAAGTAACGCAGTGGTTTATTTCAGTTGTTACTAATCCCCAGGTGGGGGCAGGTGAATCCCTCCCCTTGCTTTAGGGTCCTCTGGAGGCCTTGAGCCATTTCTGAGCTGGTGCCTGTTTGAAGTTAGTTGAGACTTAGGGTTGCCAAGTCCAATTTAAGAAATATCTGGGGACTTTGGGGTGGAGCCAGGAGACTTTGGGGGTGGAGCCAGGAGACATTAGGGGTGACGCC